>NW_019213644.1:187975-336823 GCF_002532875.2 Varroa jacobsoni
TATATATATAATATATAGAGTTGATGTTAAAAAAGTCTGAAAATGCTTCTGGCCGACGAACGAAAATGATTTGTACATGTGAAACATTTAGGTCGTTCACAGACAATACTTATCTTGAATATGACAAATATCAGTGCTCTCGATGTATGACGATCGATGATGGAGTTTTGCTTTACGGAAGAGAAACCATCATATACACTATAGCACTTCGTCTTATATGTGAGCTCGTAAAGGATCATGAAATTTGCACACTTAGAGACACCAATATAATTCTGCTTTTAAAAAATGTATCTAGCGGGACGCCTAATGTCGATTTTACTGCAGCTTCTACCCACAGACACTGAACATACCTAAAGGTCGCGAAGTTAATTTTACTAACTCTACAACGTCATAATTAGATGCTATAAAGGAGGCAGAAACAAAAAATGGGCGACTGTACCAAAGGGCACAATTTAAAAGAAATAACTACAGGAAAAAGTACTCAACTGTGTCGGCCTGAGCGAGACAGAGGTCAAGGAAGACCTATCTTTGGCTGTCCATATGTCATTGAATATGACTTTATTGTTCCTCGACTTGACACAATCTCAATGAACGCAGTCAGTACGTTAACTCTTTCGGGCTAACAGATAAAACTAAATTATTATATACAAAAATTATAAAACAGAATTAAATGCAACCTAACTAATAAAAGATGCCCATATTAACTGTAGTCTCCTTGAATTTTACTCATATATAGGGTAAAGTTCGACGCTCGGCAATGTTACTATTTTCTTCCATGGTTTAGTATGGACGGTCAAGCAGAATGTCTCCTAGCATTGGATAGGGTGCGATTACTCTGCGTGTTGTCAGGCCAAGTCCTTTAAGGTTACCGATCTACAAGAAATAAAAAGGAAAGAAGGATTCTGCAGGTTCTATATAGGAACGTACCGTAGAAAGGGATTTGTGGATTATATTGTGCGACCAGGTGTACGACTGAGATCGTAAGACATTTTCGATTATATCAAAGCGCTATTTTGGATCAGATTCTGCGAGGTAAATGCACACGTGTACGGTCCACTGACAGTTTACGATGGGCAACACCTTAACCAGTGAGAGATAAGATACGTAGCAGAAAGAACGAACGAAAAAATCGAGGTTTTATGTACTACACTATAGAGGAACTCTGATGTGAAGTTCCGATGTGGGGTTGGTATTCTCTTGAGAATAAGAAGCGAATGTCTTTTCAATAGTGAGCACCTTACAACGACCGACAAACCGAGTAACTGTTTGGGAAGGCTATTCATTTGAAAACACATATGGGCTTTCTCACATATCGACCAACTGCTGTTAGACCCTTTGATTAAGGCTGGACGGAAAGAACTACACAATATTTTTGTGAACATCTAAAATTGTGCTTAGTGAAGTATGTTTGCCACTCACTGACTTTAGCGTACATCACAAAAATTCTGCAAGTTGTACAATATTAATCTTGTTTAGTGATGTAAAATTTATTTCATTTGTAAGTTAATATAGAATGTACAGCTAAGTGCGCTAACCATTCCAACGCCCTGAAAGCGTTTTATTGCTACCTCTATACGACTGGATACGATCTATTGAAGCACAAAAACCTTCAGACGAACACAGCAGGTTCGTCGAAAGGTAGGTTCTCGTCGTTAATTACAATCGGTTCCATAAATCCTGCGGATGGCCTAAACCTCTAACAAGGTAACCCTTCACCAAATCGGTTGCACTAACTATGCCTCGGACCCTGCTCCACAGGACGACGGCTAATCTGTAACGTAATCTGTACGGCGAGCGAAGTAACTACTTGGTTGATGCCTATGGTAGACGAGAACGATCTTTTAACCATGCACGCTATAAACCTGGTAAATCTTCGCCTGCAATCAGATTGGACGCCAAGTCAATGAAGCCATGCATAATTGATTTGGACCCATTGGTTACAGACGAACGAACTGCTTAACGTTGACATGAGCCTATTTAGATACAAAGAGGAATTTTGCCTGTCTTACCTGCATCTTTATTATCGTTACAAGCGTGTACGCCTGTATAAATGTCAGAATTAGCGATTGTACAAACATATACATATATATATATATATATATATATATATATATGTATATACAGTTAGTGCCTTTTATTCTGGATTTATCTAATCAGTTAGGTGTATGACGCACATGAAGCCATTACTGTTGAAGTAACGGCGGTTAGCAGTGCTCCTAAGCGCCTATTACAATTATAGTAATTACCAATATATATGTATAATTGCACATGCTATCGGGACATGCGACATATACGTTTATAAAATAAAAGTGAATATATGTACACAAAAGACATCCAAACGTTGCGTAGCAACCCATTCAGATTGGGACCATCGATCATTGAGTTTGATATAAGCCTCTGTCTGGGACCCCTACGGTACCTATACTATATCAGCACTACTGCCGTAACAATGTTGTTGAACGTATTTCTGCCTGCAGCTAGAACTATAGACATCTGCTTATTGCAAAAATTGATCGCTCTGCTGCTGGCAGTTTCGTCTCAGCAGTACAATAACGCGTGTGCTTTTATGAGCCAGTTGTATTTTGTCGTTTAAGCACTCGTCAATGCCAAAGCAACAATAACTTTAAGTACCTTTCGCGTATACTAGCCACCTGAGAGCTACGTTCTTTACGTACAGATCAAAAACCCAACGTGCATATATGTAATGTCCTTCCATAAACAAGATAGCAGCGGACACGAATTTGTTCCTACAGGTTCCACCAGACGATTTGTTCACAGAACAATTACCGTCCACAGGGGACCGCATTAAAGGGCCCCGAGGAAATTATCGGAAGGATAATTTTCTCCTGATATGTACAAACGATATTCTGGCGAATGTAAAACTTGAAACACTTTTTCAGCTGCAAACGGTACACATGGGCAGATTTCGTGTGTCGACCCCGAACGATTACGACCTTTTGCTAGTGGAATAGACAACGAGGCAATATGTTGTTGAATCTTCGTACATTTTGATGCATCGCCGTAGTCGTCATACATAATCGTTATACCAGCCAATAGTCGTGTGCAAACATACGATCGGATCCTGTTGCCTGGTCGCGCAGGACGAACATCTACAAGAGTGCCAAATATCACCACCATCGCGTGCGAGTTGACGCGCGTACAACGCCGCCGCTGCCTCCGCAGACCCAGATGTGCGCGCCTAATTGTTGGTAAAAAGGTAGCACCGACAGCAACGCCACGAAAAATAGCACCGTAAGATACATACACATGCGCACATACAGATGCGAAGTCCCACAAACAAACATGACGATGGCTAGGAGGTAAGTAATATGAAAGATGGGTCGTCACAGCCGTCAGCGTTGCGACTGCTTTTCAGACCAGCATCGCATAGCAGTCTCGGATGTGTTTGGAGCATGACCCTTTCCGATATAGATGTATATATATATATATATATTTGGAACAACAATGCAGTGATAGGTTATTTGTTCGTTCAATTTTTAGTATAATAAAAAAAAAAAAATAGGCATGATACCTGCACTTAGATCCTATACAGGACACAGCAACGAGAATAGGGTGGAACAATACGGACTGAGCCGCTAGGAACGCTCATTATTCGACGAGTGAAATTAGTGCACGTAACAAATCAGCGGCAGGGCAAGTAAGGATTTTCCGTATAATAGCGATTTTTCTCATAAACTAATAACATAACAAAAAAATAAAGCATAAAGCAACATACACCTACACCACAATGTTTTGCATACGCCTGTCTGACCTAGACCTGCACGGGAAGCTTCATATAGCAAATCGCTAACCAACCTGACAATATCCTGCCACACTTTACTGCCGAAGAAAAACCCAGTGCATACGTTTATCTTAACTGACCAGTGAACCGATGAAATAGCATGGCGTCAATGGTTTTCTAAAGTCTACAATGATTAACGATCTGCATATTATTGTGAGCGTTAGAATAAGATAGCAATATGTTATCCTTTTGTGAGTTTGATATTGTAAAAAATACCTGATTCTCGCAGTGGGCCGAATATGTATTACGTTTTAAGTGTTTTCATATAGCACAGGCCAGCTTAAAGAGCCTATTCTTCAAATATCGTACTGATAGCGTTGTTATCGCACGTGGCGTAGGGTTCACGTTGATTTGATTATGTACCGCAGCAGAGAATCGAACAACTATACAAGCTTTATGTATCGTACGTACTTTGACGTTATCCTTTTTTTCCCGCTTTAGCTTACGTTATCTATTCCGAAAAGCATTTCCCGAACTGTTCCGCTCCTACGGAGATGTGGGACATAACAAAATGAAAATAGCATGAAGGATACAACTAAAAAAGCCAACATAAACAATAGTGTAGACTAGGATTACAGATGATATCCTTCTAAGAAAAGCAAAGGAGTGTTTGCAGTATTCCTGCGATCTGAGTAATTCAGAAACGAAACATAGAATGCGTGTTGCTAACAGCTCATAATTGATCCAAGAGTAGCGGATAGATAAAGAGAAGGATACGATAGTCGAGATGGAAGGTAAGCTTAAGGTAATCTAAGTGGCACGTAGCTCGATTTAAGAATGATCTAATATCTGTGATGACAAGGGTCGTCGAGCGAGTAGCGGGGATACGAGGATCATCGAGTGTTCAAAGTCTCTTTCCTGATTCTTTGATGGTCGTTAATTTGATTCAGTTGACCTTGGAAGTTACCACTTAATGCAGGCTGAACGATTCAATCTCAATTAACAGCCTCAAAAATGTCCTGTCAGCCCTATCGAGAGATGATTTTGGTATTGTGTAGTGTAAAATAGATAGTTAGAGGAGTCTTTAATTTAGGAAAATCGGTCTTCCTTCCCAAAGGTAAATACCCTACGAACCACGTTCAACAAAAACGTCCAAGCTACACATTTTGTCCTGTCACTAGCTAATCTAAATTTATCGAAAAAAAAAAAAAATTATTATATATATATATATATATATATATATATATATATATAATAGAGTGATAATCGCGTTGCGTGATAGTGTACATGGACAAATGAATCTCAGCTGTACTATAGGGTAAATTTAACTACTATATAACAGAACTGCTTCTTCAAAGTAGTTCATTAAAGAGACATACATATAAACGGTAACATTCTTCGCAAGAAACCTTAGATATTGTATATGATTTTTCTTTGTTTCGTATATGAGTTCTGTATTAGGTGTTTAAATGAAGGATCGCTAATTCCGATTTAAATGATTCAGTAGTTATAGACATCGTAGTAAATTATATCGTTACATGTTTCAATGTTGACTAAAAGCAATACAACGCTTGGATCGAAATTATTAAACATCTTGTTTTTACTTGTATATTCAAACATCAGTATATATCGCCCGCCGCTAGATACCTAACGACTGTCCTGGTAACAGGTAATCAGATTACGCATTGCCCGTCGGCAAAGGCCTCCGTTTAGAGTGATTTCGACCGACAACGCAGGTTGGCATGGGCAACGCTCAAGTGGATTATCAATTTACATGCTAAGTATGACCAGCTGGATGATACCGAAGAGACAGGCAACCTCGTCAGTTCCGGCAGGCCTCTACTGTCCTTATCTGCTAATGATCTATCAATTCGCCGAAGTCATTGGATTCCTAGTGTTTACTTACTAATATTTAACGTGCAAACAGGCCAGCTGCAGCTTAATTGAAGACTGCCGGCGAAGGCTAAGCCTAAAGGTTGCCGCTTTACAGAGTTAAGCGTTTGGCTGTTAATAATAAACTGCCAGTCAAAAACGTTGCTCCATCTTTCAAATCATGTTCCAGGGAAAGATGTAATTTGCTTACGAGGAAGGGGCTAGCCTAACCAAAAACCTTTTTCTGGAAAGAGTAGCGAACGGAACGTGTAGGATAGAATTGGTTAGCGAACTTGGCCAAAACGGCAGATCCTATAGAATAAAACATCGAAGAACGTTCTTTCTTTTTTTCTAGCTAGATATTTTTCCTCAGGTTCTTACAGCATGTATGAGCTTTTGACGAAGTGATGACAAGCTCTAAGCGCCGTGGGGGATAGCGGAACCACCGCACCTCTGGCCTAACTCCGGTTCCGGCTAAAGAACGAAGCCCGTGTAACATGGCTGACGTACGATAATGCCGCTTGACTGAGGCTTTATTACGGTATAATATTCAATGAAATGGCAAGCTCCTCCTTTTCCTATTTTCCAGCCCAACATAGTAGATCTATACGGCAACTGGCTTCTGTAATCATATGTGAAAGACAAGTTTCACGTCGCACAGAGTAATGGCAGCTAGTCATAGATGATCTCCGTACGCCAAGCAAACATGCTTGTCAGGACACTCGACCGATTCAAGGAGAAACCAAGGAGTTTGACTCAGTAGATATGCAAGCGTATCCTTCTTTTGCAGTATGGAATTGTCTTACGAGAATTATGTTCGGCAAATTTCCTTCATCGTTACGGATATTATCATGTATCGTTCTGCTGCAGTATGCAGGGCAAAGAGCACACGAGAATTTTCCGCCTTAATTAAGCAGCAACCATGCAATCAGAATATTTGTGTTTGAATAAACAATAAAAGAGGCAACTACATGATATAAGATATGGGTTGTAAAAGTATTTTTTGATCTTTTGCGAACTACTTCTCAACCACTACAAACTCTACAATAATTTTAAACATATACAATGAAATGAGTTAAAAGTTAGGTTAAATTTTCCAAGCTCTATAATATGATTTTAATTTGTACTCAGAGTAAAATGTACTTTTTATTGACGGATCATTATCATTATTAACAGCCCCGACCTCGAATATAGCCTCGAAAGTCGACCATTCATTGGCTTCTCTCTGAGAATGGATGAGATGTTCCGATATCCTTAAACAGAAACATTTACCTGATCGATTTCATTGACCGCTTGGATTGATGCTTTACATCGGAGGCCACTGCATGACAATCTCTGCAAGCGCACACATACATATCTATGTATTTTTTTACTGCACTAAGTACAAATTTAAAATATAAAATAATAAAACCAATATCGTGGAAAAGAGACGATAGCGATTAACGTTACAGGCCGGGAACGCTATTTCATTCAACGCCCATTCAATCAGGGATCACTATGGCTACGAAAACGTACAAAAGGTTTTCAGAAAGGAACTAATTGAAAGAACAATCGCGGCAACTAACCGCTTCCTCAAGTAGGACAAAACTGGTGTCTGTTTGACTCGGCCTGCCATATATATATGGCAGGCCGAGACAAACAGGGGAGGGCCTTTGTCTATATAAATACATCCTTACAATCATTATCGGTATTTAATATGCAGCTCGTATGAAATAGACGCTAAATGGGAAAGTTCACATTTAGGTGCTCCGTTTTTTGCTTTTAACTACTCCTTGGCCATGGCAGAGTAACCTGGCCCGCATACTGAAGATCTATCGTAGACACCCTTTTTATGTACCGACCAAAATATCAAAAACAAGAGTGCAGCGATTTTTTTTTATACATTTGTATCCGTTTGGATGAATAATTCGTCCTGCGCGCCATTTTTGCCAGGTGGGCCTTACGGCATTGTCCATTTGGGCAACGCCAGCTGTCGACAAGAAACTAATATTCGGAATTCATTATTAATAAGCCGGATTACTTATTAAAACAGTCCATGCGTCTAATTTAACGAGTTGTTGATTCCCATTGAAGTAAGGCAATCTTCCATATTCATACTGATCCCGTAACAACCATTATTAAAGAGTGATTAAGCTTTGCGATAAGTCACTTGCTAAGAGGCGACATCAAGTTCTGACCGTTTCCGTCTACTTCCCCAAAGCTAACAGGAATGGGTAACTGATATCTCAGCCTGTTGGCAAGTCATGACTTCGTCCTAATTAAACTGAGTATCTGTCACTTTCCTGAAATTAACCTTCCGCCATTGATTTCCGCTGACTCTCTGACCATTTATTAAATACGCCCAGCTGCTCTTTGTTTTTGTCGTACTTTTTTGACCTATTGCCGCATAAAACTAAATACAGCAAAATCTTGTAACCCTGAGAAAGATTTTCATGCCTGTAAATTATAGTTTACTAATGTGTCTACTGTAGAAAAGGCAAAATTTTAATAAAAGAAGATAACAAAGGAAGTAGACATTTGGGGTATTTTGTGAGTTTTAAAGTATTAATTATACTATAAAGTACACGTATATGAAAGGTTTTTTCTTTTAGCAGCATCTACCGTATGAAATAGAACAAAAGACGCTCGCGATTGACCGCCTGTTTCAACTGTCATCACTGGAACAGACGCAGCAAGCGACAATGCTCGTCGATACGGAGCCAGCGTCGTGAGTCCGGCGTGCTGCGGCTTGATTTCTAATAACCCACAGTTAGCACATTTCATTCAATCATTACGTTATATTCCATTATAATAATTACATGTATCATTTGTATGCGGCATAAAATGCCCAGCGTTTCTTTCAAGGGCCGACCCGCTGCCACCCTCGCCAGCTGCTCGGTTATCTACAGATTGAACTTTCGAACATTAAAAAAAGTAATGTTCAGGTATGCTTTTTTACCTTTACGAAATGGAAATAGAGCTTCAGATAGTAAGCACTATGTCTTGGTGGAACCGAAATCGGGTGCTTACCCTCCGGGTAATGCTAATGCTGCACATGGCTTCTAAGAACCGAGCTATTAGTATGTTAAGTCGTACCAAGAGGAAAGAAGAAGGTATAATTGAAGAGAACGTTTGGCGGCCTATCATATCGGGTGCGCGAGGGAACGTGAAAAAAGCAGAACACTATGTGAGAAAATCACCGTACGTGTCATTCCAGGTGACAAGACGTGAGTGTACGGGTATCACATAGGGATAAATAGATAATCATCTAGGTATCGCCTCAAATGTAAGCCGAGGTCTAGAAAGCATAGGAAAATCCAAGTGAAAATTAAACGACTAACAGCTTTTTCTCACCATCAGAATGCGGTATACTATGAACTCAGATCCGGGAGCCCAACCGTGCTAAGATAGTGCTATATGCTAGATACGCTTGACAACAGTCTGTGGCTTCCTCGTCGTTTTACGTAGTGCGTTTTTACGGAAAAATGTAATTCGTGAATTATCTTAGTCTTCACATTGGTCAGATACAGTTTTCTGTCATTCTCTCCTCTTTCCGAAACTCAGCAAACGTCTAGATGGAAAAAGCTTTCAAGACGACCGAAGAAATCCAGGAACCAACGAGAACAGGGCTATTCTTACGACCGAGTTAGAAATCTGTTTCGAAAAAAAAATGCCAGTACTCGTGTGTGAATTCCTGCGGGGAGTTGTTCGAGGCATACAGCTGGGGTTATCTAAACCCCAGCTGTATGCTGAACACGTGTAACTAACACAGGGTCAATTTGACGCTGTATGTATGAAGAATATTAGTATACAGCTAAATTGTATACACATTGTATGTTATGGACTGGCATATTATATCAATAAAGATCCAATCATAACTTTAGTAATTTCCCCTAGAAAACCTCGATACCCTCTGGAGGTATCAAAGTAAGATGGTCATTTTAGATTTTGAACATTTAAAAATTTTGAATATTCCCTTCTTGTACGAAATTATCGATTAATGCGATTGAGCAATGCTCCAAGGAGTTACAGGTCGTTGGGGTTGAATTAGTTGATTGAAATCATTGTTATATAATCCCTGATCACCTGGAGCCGTTTTCTACCACACAAACTGATTTCTCTATATAATTTCCATCTGATTAAGTCGTTCTATGGATCGTAATTTTAATCTGACTTGCGAAAAGTAGAGGACGAGTTCAAACTCTTAGCTGAACGGTACAGCTTGGTTTCTATCAACGGCTGTGGCCATTCCGCTAACATAATGCAGTTTATAAAATACTATCTCAGATGAACCTACAATCAATCAAACGTAAAAGCGTTATTCCCTCTATTTTGGATGTGCTATAAAAAAGCTGAGATCGAACAATTGATGTCGCCCCATTTTTACTAACAACAGCTTAGCGTAGCTAGAGTCGACATTTAAAATTCTATTGCCTAATTCAATTTTTTAATGTCAATTTTGAGTGTAAATTAAAAAAATAGAATCACAATTATCATTAAAAGCATGTTCAAGTAGGTCCCTGGGGTTATATACGCGAACTATTTATTGCTTGGACAACAGTTGAATGCAGCTTTATCAATACACATCTTACGCATATATGCACGCTAGCGGACCCCACAGCGTAGAATTATGTAGTCCACATATCCAACAGGGAACACGTTTACACTATACTAGTAAAGGTTAGCCAGCTACATACTTACATATTTGGGTCAACAGAATGAAGAATACAAATACTCCAGTGTTCATTCTCTTGGCAAATTCAGATCCACGTAAGCGCGCGTGCGGTTGGCTAAAGGAGCCGTTACCGTTAATGTCCTGAATACAGTCGTCACATATTCTGCTCTCGTTTACATACATATGCAAATGAGAGGGAAGAACTAGGCATACGTACGTACATACGTACGTAGGTGAAAGCTATGCACTTACAAACAGTATTGGCCAGACTGGCGCAGCTGATCTAAGCAGAACAGCTGTTCCCTGTCTGTATTGAAACTACTATCTGCATACATCTAAATATATAATGTCATAGTAGTCTATCTAAAAAGGGTATTAAATATCTCTAGCAAATATCAGGTGCCACAATTGTTCTCCAACAGAAACATGTGATCTTGCGGATCTCTGTAAGTAGAAATCAAGTAACTAGAATCATATAGCGACCACACAGTGTTTTGTCGATTCCCGCGTGCCATGAAATAGATAATTTTGCGCTGTTAAAATTGTCGTAGCTTTTCGGCCATGTTACCGTAGACTGACGGGCTTAGCGGTTTACCCTGTATACACAAAAAAATTGGGCTTGTCGTCACATGTGGCTGCATTTCCTAGGTTGGCGGCCTTCGCCACAGCAGCCGTCCGTGGCAGTTTTCCGTTCCCCTCTGAGCGCCGACGCCCCTAGCACTAGCACCGTCATACTTAAATAGGCGTGTCACGAATAGACCTGTGGTCACTCCACCGCGACCTGTCGTCGACTTCTTCATTAACGCCTACCATGGTCGTTGCGAACTCCGTTCCCTAAAGGATATCCACGAGGAGTGCAAACCAATTGATTTATTGAGATAAATAGATTCACAATAATGATGAATTATTTCTATTTGATACTGAACGGTTCATGGTAATTTAAACAAAAACTTTTGTCATTATCATCGTTATTGCAGGTATTACCAGATGAACCATATAACTTGGCACAAACAAAGCAGTGGTACCTTAATGTATGTATAGATCACGGGTTCGGTCCGAGAGTACCAGAAACAGAACCTGAGTCACTTTTTACGTTCCTAGTTATTTTTTTATATTTATCATTGCACATTTATTAGAAGCAAATATAGCATTCTAGCACTGTCGAGGTTTATCGCTACAACGCTATGCAAAGAAAATGTCCCTCTCGGCTCATTAATCGGCGAAAGTACACTTGAAGCGTTTATATGAGTCCAGTTGCCAACCTCGTTTCTTCAGACGCTGCAGGCAGCCGTAGGCAATTTTTCCCTTTCGCGCCATATATACGGCCGCCTCGCCCTCGTTCTTTGTTAACATGATATAGTGGCTAACCGATCTATTGGAAAAAGGCAAAGTGAAGGTTTTTCCTTTTTGGTGACTCTATACGGAACTCCCTCAAAAACGTCCTTCATAGGACAGCGGAAACAGCAGCGCTTCCCAAGCGCGGTACACAGAGGCGTTTTTCTTGGTTTATTTTGTTCCAGTCAATCGAATCACAGCAGTCACATGTCGAAAGCCATAGTCATTTACCGCTTACGCTCGCAAGCGGACCTACCTGAGTGCATTTATGGACACGGCACCTACATCAACGTACTAACCGCCATCCACAGCTGTTCACAAATTCATCGATCGCGATATGGACAACACAACAATCTGCGCATCTTGATGTTATTGGCAGGGTTTGATTATTATAGTGTTTGTTCATTGTGCTTTCTGGCGTTGCCTGGAGAATGCAAGTGATCCAAGGTAATAGGTCCAACCAGCCTCTAATGCCAATCGATGATCGAGTGGTCAAGGTACTCTGCTGTCAGCATCTGTGACCGGCCTGCAGACAGGTTTCACCGATTCAAACGGCACACCCCGAACAGTGCGGAATTGCTGATGCGTCAGGCAGTTTGATCGGCCGATGATTGAGTACTGATCACCGCGTGAGATCTGCGGAAGGAACTCTGAGAGAGGTCTACAAAAAAAACCCGAGGCAAACGGCGCAAAGTAGCCGAGTAGGCATTGCGATAACTAGCGCCAGATAGATGTGAACGCTAGATATAGATCGAGATACCATTAATTCTACTGTCAACAATTAAACTTTTAAGCTTGTTTTGTAGAACAGTTCAAGTTTGTGACCGTACGTAGCAAAGTAGTTTTCCATACAGAGAGTCGTTGGTGTTATTTCTATAATACACGGGTATCGCGGTTCTCGGGAAGAGGGTGTGTCTAAGCTCAATGGTTCGTATTTTACAATCATGAATAATAGCTTATTTCCGAAGTTACAGGCAACAAGCCCATACATTTTCCACTGTTACTGACCATTGTTGTGGTATTTATCGTTCGGTGCTAGACACCGACCTAGTTTGCTCCCCCATTGTATTCCCAATTTGTATCCCCCTTCTTACTGCGAGTGTGGTGATTAAAATCACAAAAGCATATGTAATTTTTAATTTCGACTTAGCTCCACTTTGTTGTCACGCGATTAGCGTTATTCCACTATCGTGGATGCCATGCATTTTGTAGACGGGACGGTCAAATAGATCTGTCCGCATTGTTTAGGACACCTCTAGCAAGCATCACACAAATGGCCTGAACAGGACCTGATCTGTACTGGATCGAATGAGCAATGTCAAATGCTGACCTAAATTTAGTTAAGGAAAAAGATACGGCAGTGGATAGCCGCGGTGAATTATGGTGAAAATAGCAAAAGGTGCAAAAAAATCTATCTATGTCCGGCTTCCTGGAGCAGAGGCATGGCTTGTACGACTGAGAAAAAAACAGCCTCCTGTGAAGTAACTATCCTGCCTACGTATGTAGGCTTCACAAACATTTCTATCATATAAACTTCATAAATGTCGACTACCAATCGTTTCTAGTAAGATCTATATTGTGCCACTTCGTTCCTTTGCTCTCATTGAGAATCCAGTCGTCAGAATGTCACGGGTTCAGATGGATTCGTGGATTTGAGCAATTATTTCAGATAGCAAATGATTTGTTTGCTGTCTGCTGATCTATGCGGCTATAAAGCGCCAGCAGATTTACGATTATTGGGTGAGTGTTCCTCTTCAGGCGAAGGGGTTAGCTGTCAAAATTGGAGGCTGTATATTTGTGTAACGCGCAGTCAAACAAATCAAGCCTTATTTGTTGCTTGGCGTCAGGGCTACACTCTCAACAACGCGGGAAGAATCCCTTCTAACAAATGGTGCAGATAATTTGATAGAGCTTCTCGCTGAATTTGTACAGGCTCGCCGTGATAGAGACCTGCACCAACACAATCTGTCGAGCTTGCAGGTCGTTTAGACGCTAGGTTTCACGCGTTGCGAGAAGAGTTCAACACCGTACAGTATCCTAGCGATTTATAGAGTAATCTATAGTAAAATTACAGTTTGGTTGCACTGCAAGGAAATATTGGAATTGCTCTATAGGCGCCGTTCAATAATGACATCTAGCGTTTTCCGTACGCTAATAGCGTGAGTGATGCCGAGCAACATCCGTATAACACGATCCGGCGGTACGACTGGCAACGAAGCAGTGTTCAGGTGACTTGGCAGGAGGAATTGGTCAAGACATGATTACATAGAAGAGATCTGGTGAGTCTGATGACGTCAAACTAACCCTCTCTGGTCTGTGTGGTTCTGTTTCGGATGCTCTGTGCCTAAATGTACCTACTGCTTTCACCTGTTCGGCCGTCTACTTTTCCTTGCGCGTACGTTAAAGTCAGTTAGGACCGACCGAACGGTTGCTTTCTCCATGAAGGTGTCGACCCATCCACGTGTCGAAGCTTCCGTTCTTGCTCTCCTTTAGCCAAACGGAAAAAACATAGACTAAGCAAACGAAATCTAATAACAGCGAAATTGGTCCGTTTGACATATGTATGTATGATACGTGTATATGTGTGTATGAATAAGTAACAGTGTAACTAAGCGACTCGTTTAAGACAATGTAAAATGCCTACCTGATCCTTCTTTGTTTTTACCCAATGAGTACTGATATGCCCTACCGTTAGACACTACCGTTGTGAAAAAGGTGAGCAAATCAGTAGCGCGTGGTTTTACAAGCTAGTGAGCGACCTGTTTGTCGGCGTCTGTCGCAGCAACGGTATTGTCCACCGAATAAAAAAGAAAGTTACTATTCAGTACAGATATTTACGTATTCTAACATTTAGAGAATAATAATTTATCGAATTCCGAGTCGCCTTTGTTCTAATACAATCAAAATGATTAGATAACCGGCTCGTTGGACATTTTCCAATTATAGCCGATAATTAAGATACGGAACGAATTGTACTAAAAATGTATATCGTGCGACTTCCAACACTCAATTGGGGCTGTTCAAAGGGATTCGAAGTAAAAATCCTATGCAAAAACAATCGCCACATCACCATACGTGATCCTTATAATCTGCTTAGTATGAAACCGAAACCAGCCAGACGATACTCCGAAAATAATCCTATACACCCACAAATTAAGCAGAGAATATAGAATCAGAAGAAGAAAAAAAGATCAATTATGAGGTGTTTTGAGACGTAGACCCAAGATGGCTTAGGTTTCGGTTGCTCGTTGGCCTAAACTTAACAGTGAGAACAGTGATGCATACGATACTAGCGAATAGACCTCTTTAGCGAAATTCAACTTAGATTCACAGCTTGACCAATAGCAAGAATAGGATATTAAAGGGTAAGTGAAGATTAGCCCTGTTTTATATCAAGATAGGCCGCCGAAGAGAAAAACGCAAACATGTACAAAACGAGCCAGAGGTCTTCGCCGAATCTCGAAATAAGTCGCTAAAAATAAGTATCTTATTTTTTTTTCTTTTGTATCGCCAGTATTCTATGATGTTAACGTATGTATTATTTGACGCTAAATTGATACGGCATAACTGTGTTTCGGCCATTTGAAAAAGTAAGTTCGAAATGCTTTTAGGTTTTACGTGAGACTATGGTCTACTCTATATAATGCGCCTAGTAGCAAAAAATAACACCTTAAAATAGGAAGCATCACATGGTTATTTTCAAGGTTTAGTAACAGTCTTTCTTGTTGTCAACAGCCGGTATCGTCCGTAACGAGTCAAAGCAGAACTCAGATTTATGAGTTCTACACTTCTTGGGTCTGACTAAAAGCCTAAAAGGCAACGAGAATAGAAGGTAGAAACCCATGATTTAAAAATGTTCGGGCTAAATAAACAGTTGAAGAGCAAGGTAAGCGATTCTAGCAAATAGACTTCAGTTGTTACCGTTGATTGAATATTGGTTAACGTTTTAATAACGGAGATCAAGCGAGGTCAAATATGTCTTGGAGTAATTTCAACATTCAAACGAATGGAATTTACAATAGAGGAGCAGAAGTAAGATCCTCATTCTTTTTGAAAAGGAAAATCAGTAAACCGTTCACTAAATACGAACTAGACGGTACGTATAATTACAATTCCCTGAATAATTTCACCCCAGGATTATTTTTTTGGTTGCACATACACTTGGGAATATGTATAATTCTTAAATATTGCAGGACTATGATCATTATCAAGAAACGAAATATGAAAATGACAGGTAGAAAAAAAATTGCTAAGTTATTTTATAACTTAGCAATTTTAAGTATCGATGGCTCCCGACGAAGAACTTCGGCGTTGCCGTTTACTGTTACGTGTAGTAAATCTAAATCCAGTGTAAATCCAACTTTTTCTATTGTAAAACAGTACCTGGAAAATAGGGCATGAGACAGTAGATGGTCTCGAAGGGCCTCGCAAATATTTGTGTAGTGAAAATATACTTTCCGTCTGAACCTTTTAACCTAATAAGCAACATTAATTAAACTATAGCTTCATATATATACGGTAGACTTGTTAATAAGAACGAAATTGTTTGGTCGTAAGATTTCGCTTTGTAGCGCTCCTGTTTAACCGGTAAAAATTCAATTCGGTGTTGAAAACCTACATCACTGATGTCTAGTTCATCGTTTACGCCCAGACGAAGCACATCGCTCGCGCAGAACGTGAGAACCTGTGGCACAAATTTGAGTGGGCACTGTCCAGCATTTCGAAGACATCACAAGCTGCGAGCGATAGTGCCAGCGGTCGATGCTTGATCCCTGATAATGCTGGTCTGCTCTATTCGGAGCGATTCGCTCACCCGACCTTTCGCCATTCACGGACAGCGTGTAACTTCAGTACTTGATATGCACTACAAACCTGATAATACTAGACACAGAAAGCAGAAAAACTACGTTAGAACCGGCGACAACGTAACCGTCTTTAAGCCATACACAAATAGTATAATAATTGTACAAACAATCTTTCTAACCCTATTATGCGTTCGTTGTTTCTTTAACTCTAAACGTAGGTACGGCTTAATGATACTATCCTCGCGTCGTTGTTTTTGAGTCGGCAACATTTACACGATCTGTTTTCAGGTCCAACTCCTACCGCTACAAAGAACGAACATAAGCCATCATTAATAGCAACAAAAGATAATTGAATAATAGCAGTCATCATCTACTGGGTTTTTTGAAACGTCGCCGTTTCACATTATTTGCCTATTATGTTTTTTTTTAGATCGGTACGGTTTAATAACACATAAGGTTAATCGAAAGTGGGCAGCCTTGCGTATTTGTATACCTGCTTGCTAGCTTCGAGAGTATGGCCTTCTAGGATAGGTTTTTTTTTGTTTGTCGGCATCTTGTCGTTGTAAAACAAAATGCACATAGGCTCACCATGTAAAATCTACATACGTATGCGCGGCTGACGTTTCTAGAGATGTTTGTTTATGGTGTGGAACGTTCGCGACACGAATTAAACAGGAAATGGATGGGTGCTAAATCAATACGCAGTAATATTGATGGTACTGATCTTAGAATCTTGTCATAGTAATCTGCAGGGCTTGCACGGAGCAGTAATATTTCAGTACACCTTGGCGGGCATTTTTGGTACCAAAAAAAAAGTCAGTTCTTTTTAAGATGAAACAACAAATTTGTCATGGCAGAAAACCATACGTCGTCAAGGTAAGCTTTATGCAATGTTTTGACGCGGAATTTCCCCTATTAAAATTGAAAACTTATTATTTTTGCCTGAAATTGATAATCTATGTGACACGCCAGTTTTCTTTTTTTTTTTTTCTCAGGAATATTCTCACGAAGCGAACCAAGAGATTCTCAGAAAGAGGTTTAAATTTAAAGGACTCGGAAAGTTTATCAAAATGGTTTAAAAAGCCTTTTTCCATATATGTTTTTCATAGAAAAATTAATAGCCCTGCTGGAAGGAAAAATGCTCTATTGCTAATTAAGCCGTTCATATACGATCTAACGGTGAGCCTTTTGGGAACTTTGCGTATTCTGTTTTTCTCGCCAACTTCTACGTTTTTGGGACTGACGTCAGCATAAAATTCTATATAAAAGCATTTCGATGGTGTAGTTGATCGTTGCTTTACGAGGGTGTGCCTGTTAAAATCGCTTGACCCATGATTGCTCCTAAATGATTAAAGGACGAATTTTTTGAGAATTCCGAGCCCTTTAGTTTTCAGGTCGATGCCACATAGTTGAGGTGAGTGCTGGTTATATACTGAACAAACATGACCGTCAAAGATTACACTTCTCGTACATGCAAATAAATTGATAGAATGTCTGTTTATGTCTAGAAACAGTTGTTACAAAAAAACGTCGGGATCTAGCTACTCCGATTTGTTGCCGTTAGATTATCAGCAGGTCTTCGATTGGCCTTATATAAATCGTACATGCAACAAACAATGCCCCCTGTATATGCAGCCACACGTGAGATCGTGAACATCTCCTTATACTAGAGTCTATCTCATAATAGAGTAGCATCAAAACTAGCGGACAACGAACGCCCTACTACTCGTGTTGTTGCACTGTGGGAACAATAGCAAAGGCGAATACGATGCGTGTCTCGCAGAGCTGCCTAGCATCCGTTGTCAACGGCACGCAAAAGAGTTCGCACTTAATCTTATTGCCATCAACAGTTTCCTCAGTGGGATCTGCTTAATTGCACTGATGTTACTAGTAAGATGTACTATCTATATGAACCTTTGGGCCTAGTTTCTGTGCGGCCCAGGTAGCATGTTGCGCAAAGGCTTGCCGGGTTGGTTGCCCCCGCTGACGCCGTTGTGCATTATAATAATACTCGTGCATACACTGCAGGTACGTTTATAGTAGCGCGTGCTTATACACAGATACATATAGAGGGATCCAGACCCATAAGTCCGAACGAAAAACTATCTACATGTCGTCTTCATCTTAAAATAGGGACAGAGATAAGCGAAAGCTCCCATAACTGTGAGAGTAGCTTTTCTTCCATCTGGGTGCAAGCAAAAAACAGCTTATAGCATGAGCTATCAGAGGATGCAATATTCTTGTGACGACAGTAGCGTCTACAGCCGCTAGATCAACAATGAGCCAGACGAAGGTGAGCCTCGTATGTCTGCACTCTGCAGACTCATCGTTGGGGCTAGCTGTGACCACTGTGCGATTTACCATCTAATTGATGTATTTTGTTCTTTATGGGTAAGATGGGAGTAGGAGGCGGCCGAGAACGGGACACGGGAGTAAACCGGCCGGTGGGCTACTATCTCCTCGAGGCTAGAATACCGCTGGTGCTAGCTTTATAGAGCAGCTCACCACAGGCATACTCCAAATCAGCAATGACTGGTTGGTCCTCCTGATAGCAGCATTTGTAGCGCTGGCGATCAGCCATGGCCAAACGGGGTAGGGGCTCGAAAGGGATAAAGAGTGTATGACAAAGAGATCGCAATATTTTCATTATGTTAATGCTCATCCGAAGCGCGAACACATGACGCACTAAGGAAAGCCTGAATATAATTATCACCCTATTGTTTCATCGAGGCTATTGTTATTTTATATTACCGCAGTGGGCGTGGTTTGGAAGCTATTATAATAACCACGGGTACCTTTATTATTATTTCATTTATTTTTTATATTTTATATATAAATTATCTTTTAATAGCAATAACGGGAATTGTTCAGTGTAACGTACGGTGCACGAGAGTTGCGAGCAGGCTTTTTCCCAACCACATGTCCTCACATGTATATCAGCCTATGGCTTGTAGCCGAAGATTCTTGAGTTACACATTGTTCCGCATTGTTGTACTCATTGTCGGCAATTAACGCTAATTCATTTGTTGGTTAGTGTAAAGTCCACTTTAACAAACATCTTTCTGGCATGACCTGACTTCAAAGTACCATAAATGTTATTTGTTTGTTAGAATGTCGGCCGTTCCCTTTGTGTCCCCCTTGTACATACTTAGCTTTCTAGATTGATTTGATAAATCATTGCTGCCACTGTAGATAGCAGCTTGTAGGAGTGGACCATTTAAACATGTACGAGGGTAATCTGGCCATAGAAGAGCATTTTGTTAACTCGAGTGAAACAGGTTCGACTTACTGTCAAATGTAGCTCGCTATGGCCGATATGGTGGCAGCACTGGTAGAATACGCTGCTGGCGCTGATATCGATCGACAAAATGAAACAGCGACAAAAACGGGCTCAGTGCAAATAATGGAATGATAAAAAGAGAAAATGCTCTTCTACTCACTGATTGTCTGGTAAGGAAATGCCTTTGTAAGTAGTGGATGCGCAAGAAATTAACGCATATCCTGATCTGCGTTTATCTAAATCAGTAATTAACCCCTAACTAACTTGTTATCCTCTATGATTTCTAAAAGAACGTTCGTGTTCTTCGAATAAATCATCGCAATCACACATGGCGCACACAAGCTAGAGATTATATGTGCGAATATGTGGCAGATGGAATCTATGTACATTTAATATAAACGCTAATCATCTATTCTTCGTTAAGCAGGACCTCTACCCTAAGTGTACACTTAGTAAAGTGTACACTTCGTAATTTAATTGTGCAGGACCCAATGCATTCGACAGACGTCATTGGCAGCTGCCGGCATTACCTCACGTAATGCTTTGCACAACAGAAGTAAGGATTAGACAGCTAGTTCGCTTTTCCGTTTTTCTTGTATTCAATTTAGAGGTAATTCACAGGCTTAGCTGAAGCTTAGCCTCAGGTAGGCCGCTAGCTAACGGTCGATCGTCGTCGAAACCTAACCTCTACCACTGCCTACTATTGGCTGTCATAGCAACACTGTTAAGCCGAGGCTCGCATAAAATATAGAATTCAGTTGACACCCTAACCCGTGCTGCCCACGCAATCCCAGCTGACCCGGCCATCCCTAGGCTACGGCTCAACGTCGCGTACGCACCGTTCGATTAGTAAATGTGGCAATCAATGACGCGCTGGCGATAACAGATTCCATTCCTACTAATAATGCCGCAAATATCCAGATAGCGTCATCAGTTGGACCCTAGCTGTTCAATGCTATGGGTACATTGGTACAAATGAGGATTTTGGTAGAAAATAGGCAACAAAGCGTTCCTTTTAATCACAATGTATACAGGCCACCTTTTGCAGATTCTAACCGATCGAATCCTCATTTGATGTATACATACCCATATTGAAAGCGCCGTTTCACCAAGTATTTATTTACTCAGTGTTGAAGTACTGTATTTGAAGTTATGGGTGTTTAACTAGATATGACAGGGATGAAGAACAAGCAACTGACTTTCGGTAGTTGGGTGTTGACCGGAGCCCGCTGCCGACGCAAGCAAACAGAGATTCCTCAACCTCTCGGAAGCATGCGCTTGTGATGGCTTGAGACACTCAGAGGATCGATTCCGATCGGACGACACGTACTACACAGCTTGTCGAGAGCTACTGTAGATGTTTGAATGAACGATCTACTCCTTAGTTGATTGACTGCTACCATTTCTAGGTGTTTTTGCTCTCGTTATCATCATATGTACATATATATGACAATACTAAAGTTTGATTACTGATTGCGACACATATAGACTAGAAAAAGATTAGTCAATCTCTAGTTGTACCTTCGAAGCTGGAATATTCGAACTCCATAACAAATAATGCAGTATAACGTAAGACGGCAAATCCCGGAAGAAGTAAATTTCAATTTAGGGATATAGATAATGTTGCTGATGTTTATGATACCTCTATATGTCTATGATCTATAGTGATGAATCAAAATAGAGCGATGCACACAAAGCCTAAACTAAATACAGTTGTTATAAGTCTACTACTAAGCCTACACAGGCTTACATATCTAATACAGGCGAGAAATTGATGATACGAAGTGGCGTATAGTGTCGACAGTGTGACGATGAGGTTCACTGATGGCCATCTGTTACGCTCTTCATCTCAGCAATACATGAGCTAAATCAATGGCGTATCTCAACGCTTCCTGTCGCTCTTTGGCTTGTAGCTAATCAGTGTTGAATAGTTGTGGACTCTACTGAAGCGTTGGTCGTCAACGGACCTTAACGTATGAGGCGTCAACGTCATTCATCTCTGCCCACCTATGGACTGCAACGATTCTACTCCTGTTTGAACTTAGCTCAACTTATGCACTGTTCACGGCTGCATGGTCGGCATTTCCATCAAAATAATATAACAAAGCTGTGCCATTTCTAGTATCGTAATCATCGAGATAGCACCGCTGCTTTTATAATCGCTGATCATTTACGAAAGGAGAAAGCTTTCGTTGATGACCCATGGTGAGATACAAACGACAGCCAACTACAAGCCGTTAGATACAATGCATCTTCAGCCCTGTCAGTGCCACAGCTAAAAGAACAATCTAACTTTACGATCACGAAATTCTGCAGGGTGAAGCCTTGTCTTCACACACGCACACACAGAAACACAGATTAAAGGAGCACTTAAATGAAGTGCTCCTTTAATCTGTGTTTCTATCCTGAGCGCCTACAACGAATAGTAGTAATCGAGCAAAAAAAAGAATACGCTTCGTTGCAAAGCTTTTTGTCATGTGATAGTTAAAAAAAAAAAAAAGGCAGTAGGTAAACTATAGCGGGATTCAGACTGAAGCAGTATGTAGAAGAGTACAAGCGATGTCCAATTACGGCAATAGGGATGAAAATACACAGTGTCACATACGTATACGCTGACATTCCGTCTGACGTCGTCGCTAATCGAACAGACCAACAAACGAATTATAGTTTTCTGTTTGGGTGCGTGATTGGTTCACACGAACAATTCAAAACTAATTAGTTAAAAAAATTTGATGTTTCCACACCACACTTCCTCAGCATCTATACGGTAGTGGGTGAGCTTTAGCCTACATCGCTGAACGCTACCGAATGGGAAGGCCTTCGAATGAATGTTAAGGACATCCCTAGGGTTACTTAATCTAGCGCGAAGCACAGCGCTAGCAAATAAGCATATTACTAGAGGCCGTTCTCTCCAACAAGCAGTGTTATGCCATGGCTTGTGACATTCTTGTTCATTGTATTTCGTAACAGGTCTGTTGACACTGCAGTTCAGGTGGTTTACCATTGTCTACGTACATAGCGTACTCGCTATGTAAGGATTATGAAGTCAATAGGTTGTATCGCGCTTGACGGAAAGCGCTTGTTTAATGGTAGAAAGCAGAAGGTGAACTTTGCAACGGAAAAAGTGGCTCTTAGTTCCTGCGCGAACCTTACCTATATAGGATTCCTTTGACGCTTCGCTAGTATTGAAGCTAAACTGGGAGATGAATTGGTGGGAACGATTGAGTAGGTCCACTTTCAGCTCTTCTTGACAGGTTCGGTGATGATCGGTATCGTCGAGAACGCTTGCAGTAGCAGTAGCAATGGCAGTTAGAGGACGTGAAGACGATAACTGCTAGCAGCTCATACTATTGTGGATATGTAGCGCATTGCTATACCCAGCTACTACAACTACTGCTCTTGCTATTACTGCCGCAACTTCCTTTTCTTTGTCGACTACAGGCACTTCATGCACGCACATTATACGTTCCTACAAGTGCAACTTAAGCCAACGATCAAGTGTTTAATTAACTCGTCCACCGGTCGTTATTCGCTTCGAGGGCCGTCAGCACTACCCTACATTCCCCTGTCCGAGAGACCCCAGAATCTTCACTCTGCCCCAATGCGATACGATCACCGTATGCCGGTACACTCTGGTTTTTAAACCGCTTACCAGTACGGGATAGCGCTGCCTTGATGAAGTTTACCTGCCGTCGCATTGGCCGCTCAGTTGGAGCTCGCTAGTAGATGAAGGTCATCTTGATCTACGGGATTCTGCCAAGCTGTCTACAATGTGTTGACGCCTGATGGCGTCACTTTCGGCGTAGACTGCTAGGTGATGGACACGACGCCTACAGTAGTTTCCATCAAATAGGGTAGGTGGGCGACTCAGGGCACTAAAAGGAGCAAATGATGGAAAGACAAAGAACAGGAAGTTGGTGGCTAGGAAAAGCAAACGAGCTAAACCTATTGCGTGGCCTCATTGTTTGACGTTAAGGCTCGTATTCATTGATTAGCGTGATAATAAACATACAACAGGCTTATGAACGGACTCTCGCAAGAACCGCATACGACCACACAGTAGACGGCAGTAAAACAGTGCAAGAAGCCAACTGGCATTCGAGATAACTGTGGTAGAAAGTAGTGTTGCGTAGAAAGCAACGAATGATACTTTGAGGGGCTGAAAGGACAGATTAAAAATGAACTGTTTGTTTTGAAAGAAAACAGTACTGCATAGTACGTACCCATCATGAAAGGGGTTTTTGCAATCCTAATGAAGGGTGCAGACTCATTCATATACAACTTTATGACGAAGGCAATAAACTGCGCTTATTTCTCAATTAAGTGACAGTTTATCAGCCAACCAAGACCAACATTATGCCAACTGCGATATGACGCCCGTATTTCACTTCCGTGAACAAAAATGGCACAGAGGTCTTTAGGAATTACTTTAAAACAATTTAGCTGCCAGCCTGTATAGAGGTGACAATGCGACTGAATTTAGGCAAAACTAATTAAGCGATTTGTAAAAATTGGCAGATCTGTCCTTATTTTTGGTATCGACACTCTACATTTTAACGGATGGGAAAGTAATGCCCTGAAACACGTTCTTCCCCGAAAACTATAGCCTTTTCACGCTCAGAGGGTTGAGCGTGAATATTTCTACTTGAACGACTCTTCGTTACGTTAGCCTAAAGACATAGGAAGTTCAAGGTTTGAATCAGGGACTCTTCCAGTTTACCATACATACTTGTGCCACATTTCCCTATCGGACACACGACACCACAGAAGCAATCGATATCACTGCATTTTTCTCCTAACGTTTGCTTATGGCAGTATGCGTACGTACTCGCACGAAGGCGTGCACGAAAAGCGTATTCATGTATCTGCAATGTGTCGTGCTCCCGTTATTTTCAGCGGGACTAATCACGGTACATTGAACCGAACGCACATGCAGTAACAGGATACTTACACGGCTTCTTTCTAGTGTATACATTGAATATATGGTCTCTGTCTGGTAATGATATCGGTTGTAGACAGTGCATAATGAATTTCTGCCGATACCCGTTGTTTATACCTGTGAGCAGAAGAGCTTTTGTCGTTTTTGTTGCAGTTTTGCGTGTTCTCTATCTCTAGTTCGTTACGTTGGCCTTTGAGCGAAGTCATCATAGATTCGATTGAAATCAGCACACAGCATGTGAAGCTACTTTTCATAACCTATCATATCTCAGCGTAACGTCCTTCGCTTTGAGGCTGTTTAAGTTAAGAGTACATTAGGTACGTATTGTTCCATGAAAAGCATAAAAGACGATGTTCTTTTCATGGAACAAGGACATATAATGGACATTGATTTTTTAGCATAATATTTTTATAACCTGGCCTTTTATTCGTATAGATTTAGTAACACGGTTCATAATGATTTCGTCATTTACAATTATTCAGTATGACTTAGCTACGGTCTGTTTGGAAACTAAGTATGTTTTCTTCATACATCTACCAGCTCCAAATTAGCAGCAGAAGACATGATGGTTCAGTCAAAAATCAAGGCGTGTTAATAATATATTAGACGTTAACTACGACTGCGATGCTAACGCCGTCATTTTATGAAACGCTGATTATTTTCTGGTTGTATAACCATCAATATTCTTCCTAGTCCTTGCCAGCGTCAATCAGTTTCGCTTTTTCATTACAGCCGTAAGTGGCCACTGAGTGGTCATTATGAGGCAGGGATCGCCGCTACTGCAAAACGAAAAATAGTGTCTAACAGCTTTTTTCGGACACAAAATTAAAAAAAAGATTGCTTAAATGAAAAAGTCCTAGAAACAGTAAATCGATAGGATCACTCCGGACGTTCCAAGGGAAGATTTATCCTTGCCTCGTTTTACTGACGAAATATCCTCTACTTGATATTGCTTCTAATTTGGCTTGGGTTAGCTTTGCCCCGGCATTTTCCACATCAATAGGGTACGTAATCAAAACAATGATAAAGGCTTCGCGTTGACCATTCAGTTCAACTTACAGCCTTAAAGGTTAGCATTTCTAAAACGATCGCAAGCTATAGCGTGTACCCACAAATGAAAGGGCTATAGGTGAGAAATTATCAGATCCTTTATAGCAACAGCGCGTCTTTCTTTTACAAAGTAGTTTAAGCTGATTGTTAACAGAGTGAGTATAGCCGTTTCTAGAGTTAGCGTCCTTATTGACTGTCCATAGAAAGCAGTTGCTTTCCAAACTAGTACAAAACCCCCTCTTGCTTTCAGTTTACGCTACCGGGGCAGATTCTGTCCTTGTTGTTAGGCACATCTTGTCCTCAACCTACCTAAGGCAAAAAAGGTGAGTAAGAAAAAAAGTTTTTCAGCCCCAAGCTGCCACGGTTCAAACGGTCACGTAAACCTGTCGTAGGTTCCCGCTTTGTTTGCCATCCTTAGTTACTCTCGGTGCAGCACGTCACTGACCAACTTCTTGAAGACGTTTTAAACCGAGGAACATCCGTGGTGTTCACTCATCATCGCTCCTTTATTCCTATACCCAAACAAGAGTTCATCAGTTACCGTTCTTCAAAGTGCACAGTCCGGCGATTTTCGTTTAGAAGGAAGATGCAAAAATATATAGCGTGCACAGTTAACTCTTGGCTGACTGTTGCTCCATACGTTGCGCGAATCAGCCATGTTATGGCGTAGCTGTCTAGATGATGAGAGTTCAGTTCCTCGAAACTTGTCTATAAGGAGTTACCAAAGTCTCTCGATAAAGTAAACTTGGAGTGCGAAGGTGGACGGTAGCTATTTCAGGTCAGCGTGGAAAGATATAGCCGCATGAGAAAGTAGGCGAGTTCATACTGATGGGCATCGAACAAACCGACGTAGAGCAAGCTCACCTCCGAAGCAATGACAGGGCCGCAGGAAGGATAGGAAATAACATGAAAAATAACAACGATCGAAGGGAGGTGATCGGAGCAAGGGATTAAAGAGCCTAGGCTTAAGGTTGGAGGCTTAATTTCGAACCAAATGGGCGTGTGATTGGTGTGGTTGAAAAAAGTAAGTGAAATGCCGGCGGCCAGCCAGTGGCGTAGGCGGACAGGAATTATGTGGAACA
This sequence comes from Varroa jacobsoni, assembly GCF_002532875.2. NCBI lineage: Eukaryota > Metazoa > Arthropoda > Arachnida > Mesostigmata > Varroidae > Varroa > Varroa jacobsoni. Next base: position 214,735 of record NW_019213644.1, read on the forward strand.
GACTTCAACTCTCTGTTGTTCCTATGAAGGGATGAAGGCTGTGAAACACGATTCGCATACGAGCATATGGCAGCTCTGCGACTCATTGTATACAATATTATTCTGCCAACATAGAGAAACAAATTGGCAAATATGCGCTTCCGTCGCTTGTGTGCTGTGCCGTACATAAATAAATGCTGCATTTGATAAAACTACGTTCCTTCGAAGAATAGCAGATTCGCAATAATTATGCTATATAAAACAGATTAATTTTTGATGTGCATATTGATATCATTCGAAAATGCATCTTAACTTATTTATCCTGAAGACGTTGGTATCCCTTGCCGGGCTAGTGGGCCCAAAACAGACTTGTGGCTCCTCATGTAAGCACCTCTAACAATTTCCAACCAACTAGCCCCCATCATAGTTTAGAACTAGTTGCCTAAAAACGCAGTGAGTCATTAAAACGCACTGAGTCATTCTGATTTTAATGTTTTCCTTTAAATCTTGCTCCTTAGCCCTTATTGGGTATCCTTAATTAGGCATGTGTCATATAAAGAATGTGCGATTTGAGGGAAATCTATCACTCGTTAGCGCACTAGGCTCCGAGATGCGAAATTTGCGGGCAGAAGGCTGTTCGGGCCAAGCGCATAACTTCTAGCTACATATTGTTGCCATCGTAACATCGTGTTGTTGTGACTCGGGTCGCACACGCCAAGGCACGAACGGCGCCAACCAAGATAGGATAGTCAACGGCATAGTTACGCTGCAGTATGCGATTAGAAAGTTTATTGAAGCTCTAATGTAGAATCCTTCGCTCCATGCTAAGGCTACGATATGGTAGGCGCTTTTGACCTGCATCGATGTCGATAGGTTATCATCGATCGAGATGATATTGAAATATGAATATACTACGTATATATATGAATACACAGGAATAGAAAGCGATTTTTTTACCCGGAAAACATTGTGCGTATGTCCATCTGTCCGAACACTCATAAGTGATATAGTAGCTAATCACTAATAATAGCTACGAGACTAGGCGACCATAGCGAGCGAAGATTATGAGCATAGCTTAAACCGTGTAAAAAGCGTCTGCCTGACGCTTGTCGATACGAGACACTCGGTGGTTTCGTCGTTTGCACAGCTGAAATCTACAACAATATATAGAAACGATACGCTGTCAGCTGAACTCTTGCCAACTTCTCTTACAGCATTATCCAAATGACCATCTTTTGTGGAAGAAATGTGTCGGTTTTGTATTGGTAAAGCCTTGTAGCGCACGGCAGCATGTGACTGAGAAACAGTTGCAGCAGAAAAAGTCATATTGAAGATGCGATGGAAGAAATTGAAGAAAAAATCACTAATCTAAGGCTGGTTTCTCAACGGCATAGCATAGTGTCAGTGCCCTCCATGAGTCTATAGAGTTGCCAAACAGAATATCCTCCACAAGCTTACATAAAGATCACCCTCTTAGGTCTTCTATTCAAGATTAAAGCAAATCGTCTACACAGCGGTGTGTCCATCAGTGTTCCAGAAGTAGCCAACGTTTTTTTGACACTGTTAATCAATTCGTAATGGCCGGCAAGATTAGTACGCACAGAGCCCGTTTTATGCAATATTATCATGATTATTGTTTCTATTCTATAACATCCTTGAATAAAAGAAACTTTGTATTATAACATAATACTATCAACGAGATTCAACATAATGGCTAGACAGATTCATTAGCTTCTAGTCGATTCTTCTTAAGAGGGGTCTTGCTCGCCAAACGATGACGAGTTTGGGACTCGAAGGACGTCTGGCCGAAGTTTACTTTGACTTGCATTATACCACGAACTGCCTAAACTATTTCTTCACGTTAGTACGATTCGTTTGTGATTTAGGCAAGATCTTCTGTAAGTTGTATTCGCTATGTGTGTCCTGTAATGCGCCAGGAGATATTTGTCCTCCATATGCGACAGCCGGCTATCATCGCCTGTCGCCTCTTTCGTTCAATATAGTGGCCATACATTTGTTCTCCTGTTGAACGTCGCAGTTAACTTTATCACACTACTGTGACCGCCGTCATTCCTGTAGTTCAATCTCGTCCCGACGATGTAATTTAGAAAAATTTTATATAGACAACAGCGCTAGCAATGTAAGAAAGGAGATGCAAGCAATTGTCCATCTAAAAGTAGCCTTAAAACAGGCATTGTAGGGTCGCAGTTTGTCCTCCAGTGAACCTGTCTACACCCAAGTATAAAAATGCAGTAAATACTTATAGCACGAAACGTATTCATATAGGCCAAGACTCGCAACTTACGTCAACCACATACCATTAATGTAAGTTAGACAACCATGCGAACTGTCGACCTCATAACTCATATCTTCCAAATTCCAGTAGTTTAATAGTTCGGCCATGCCAACACTATTTTATAAGCAGTTCTAATTAAATGAATGATTGAAGTTGTGCCAGTCACTCGCGAATGTAAGGCTTGTCATCATAGATACGACGCATATAGATCACTCCAGCATCAGTGTAGCTCCGCTGTCTGTCGAACGATCTAGTGAGGCAAAGAACCCATCATTATTAGTTGCATTCGGGCTACGACAGTTGGTTACATTTCGCATACGGAGAATGTGAAAAGCTTTACACATGCTTACAACATACTGTGACCACGGAATGCCTTCGAGACAATGTTTATTTTGTACCATTTTAAGGACGAGCGAAGAAACCAATAAGATACATTAAGGTCTGTTCGAAGCTACGACGGTTCTGAGGTGAACACGCACAGATACATTTACGGCAGGCACTTGTGATGTAGTAACACTTCATTCTGAGTTCCAAATACGCGAGTCACTGTGTTGCCTTCCACAGGTTTCCAGCAAAGGAACTCACGTGGAACCGTGCTACCGTTCTGGACTAGCAAACGCGTCGTTATGTTGCCAACCCGCTCTACATGCACAGGCTAAACGAGATGATTCGAATAGTATTATCGGTATACAAATCGGCACAGTCACACAGAAACGTCTAATAGCACGAATGTCCTCCCTAATCTCGTAAGACTCCTTAAACCACAGCGATCTGGCACCACCAAGCAAGCTTGCCGACCTTGGCAACTGGAATATATATATATATATACAGTTCTTTATTTTATAATATATTTCGGACAATTTCGGGTCCCTTTTAAAGACAGTGGTTCGGAGAGGGTTGAGTTCCTGACCTGCACTGTGATCCTGCCTACATTAACAACGTAACGGAGATACCAGCAACACTCATAGCAGATTCCTTCTCTAAGTATTATTATGTGCCTGCTGCACCTGTGACGGAAAACAATGGCATCATGCTTGTCTCTATTTAAAATAGTAGTTCTATATTTCATGAGCAGGTGAAGAATTTCATTATCAACACGGTTCCTTCTCTCGACGAATACCTGCCTACCTGTATACCTATTTTCCCTATGGAAATTTGTTTATATGACACAATGGAGTGTCGTTACCGTAACTCAACTCTCACTACTGCCATTTCTCACAGACGCCGTCTGTCATGAAACACAAACATAAAGGTACATGACGGGAAATAAACAAGAAGTGCTAGCCAGAATGAAAAAATAGGACAATGATTAACCAAAATAGGTTCATCCACATTTCATTCGAATAACAACTCATTATATTTACCTCAAGTAAAAAAGACACCAAAGTGGGCGCATGGCGCTCGTGACAAGCGAACCGCCACGAGATCCCAACAGTTAATGAGCGAAACTCGAGCTGATTTGTACACTCTAATGACAAAAAGAGCATCGTCGGTACTTAGCTTTCACCCATTTGCCACACATGTCGAAATGATTCAAAATCAATGAGGTATTGACAATACAAAACTTCTTGTAGAGAAAAGTATGGGAATCCTATAAACAACTGCGCCTGCTAGGATAGAACCTTACAGCAGTTTTCAATATATTCTGTCTATTCGCGTGATATTTAATGGACCAAAGCGACGACGGGTATTGCCGACTGCCATCAAGGGAGCAGAACTACAGCATTAACCGGGCTAAAAAATGAAACTGGTTTTCTATTCAGGAAATGCAGGTCTAACTTGAAGATGTTCATGAGGATGTAATTGCCTTCTCCTTTAGGCATAGGAGGGACCGAGGTAGACATTCGGTGGTCTTTACTTGTAGCTAATGTCAACTGGCCTTGAATAGTGTATATTGTCGCAAGCCGTTACTGCCGCTCGGACACCAATTGCGGCATAATAAAGTACTGAAATTTTATGCTCGGAACGGAGACCAAAGGTCACAACGCCTATGATACCAACAATAACAACAATAGCAATTCTTACAGCAATATTATATATGATTTATGTCCCAAAATATTTCGGGCTTTCAGTCGCTGATACTGCCTATGTCATCATATGACAACAGTAATACTCCAAGGTATGAATTTTGAGTTTCTTGTGATTTTAAAGATCTCGGAGCAGTGGTAAGTACGTTTACTTACGACGATTACCCGTCTCCATTTTAAGGAATGGTCTCAACACCAAGTGGTTGAAAAAACGTGTTCTATTTTACCCAGTGATAATAATGTCACATCAGTTCGCTGTATCTAGCATACGAGGACATCGACAGATGAGAGCCAGTGAAGTATATAGTCGATGCTTATATAAAGTCGAAGCGGGGTTGGCCACAGCTTATTTATCTTGTCCTTGAAACAGCTTTTTAATATGTTGATCATAAAACATGCCTAAACCCGAGGTCATATCAAGGGTATCATAGAGCACTGAGTAGAGGTCAACGTAATCATAGCTACTCCAAACAGTAATCTAGATACCCCCTTCTCTCTTCCCCTCCCCCCAAGCCAGCGCATCCCATCACCGTTCGACCCACTTCTAGCCCTGTTTGCTCCGCTGCCACAAATGTTGAACGCATCAAAACACGGCAAGAAGAAAAGGCAAAGCCATTTGAATCGTAGATTGGGTAAACAAACATCAGTAACTCGATCTGGCCAAGCTTTCCATGATGCCACGAACTATAACATCACCCAAGGCAACCCAAACAGATAATACAACACTGGGACGGACAACTTTGTTGAAGGCAGAGTCACTTCATATCGATGACCGTTGTTGATGGCAAATTGTCCAGTCATCGACTGACCTCGACAATACAATGGCACCCAAGAATCGTCAGCCTGAACATTTCCAGATGCTTCTGTTAAGCTTTTTGTCGACTAGAAAAAAACCGCATTGAATAAAAAAGCATACCGCCCTAAATATAAATTTAAATATTATAAGACGTTTTGTTTAAACTAAATCGGAGGTGCATAAAAAATTTGCGGGCTTTTTCAAAAAATAACTACCATAAACGTGAGTACAATATGTCCACTAATATGGGCACCATAATGCCTTGTAATGAATTGTCGGAAACGCAAGAGGACGTGCAACATCGTAGAAATGCTAATAGAGATTTTAAAATGCAGCTACTGAATCACTCTGTGAATTTTCAATTGGAATCGACTTGCACGATTAGAAAAGAAAAGCCTATCTCAGCTGTTGCGCCCTTATTGGAAAACCATTAGATCCACACACACTCAAGCGCTACACGCTTCCCATTACGGATACCGTAATTAGAAGTAACTACTTGTTATGCTATGCTTTCGTCGTCAGTATTTTAAGCTTATGAAGCTCCGCATAACGCTTAGGCACGGGTGGAAAACTTTCCCTCTGTTGAGATGCCAGCTTCTGCTATCCAATAAATATAAGATTTGTATTAAATAAACTGGTCCTTTTTGTGGCTCCGTGTGGCCTACACAGCAAGCCGTCGTCAAGCTATGTACGAAACCTTCGATATAAAGTATCGATTTTTTTCGTAGGATAATTGCATTGAGGTGAACGGCCGATTTTTACTATGGTGTATTATTATGGGCACCATTTTGCTTTACTAAAAACGCTTTGTCATGTGAAGTGGTTCGAAATAATTATCGATCTCCTCTATAAGGAGCTGCCGTAATTTGTCCTAGGTATAGCCTTTAATTCCTCGCGGTCCTACTGCGTAGTCTATTAACTATGCGATTTTAAATATAGCATGTCCCATTGGTAGCCATTATAAAGAATCGTCATCTCTTGACGACCTGCGCTCTAAAATAGATCTCCACAACAGCGCATACATACACGCAATCATTGATTACCATTTCAGTTGGATGGTTTAAGTTGCAGAAACTGGGTTTCAAGTGAGCTCGAGCCACCTACAGCAAATAAGGTAATACTATAATATTAATAGTGAGGTGTATATATATATATATATATATATACGATATCCATCAAGGTATAATATATATACGTGCCTAAAACGAATAAATAATATAACTCATTTTTCTTTAGAATCTTACGAACGTTTCACATTTGAAGCTAAATATCGGCCGCCAGAGGCAATCTTTTGATGGCCATATTTGCATTTTAATCTAGCTGATACAGGGTGAGAAGGCGTTCGCGTTTCCCGTTCGCCAGCCATCAGGTAGAAACGGTTGATGTCACCGAATTAGAAAATGCTATGACAATTTTATGCTATCCTTTTGTATCGTGCCAAAACTAACTCCGGTCGTCCGAATGTTGTTACACAAGTATATGCTATGAATTAAATCTGCTGCCTTTGAAAAGAACGTCCCGAACATTTCCAAATCGAGTATACCTAATACAGAGAAAGTAGTTTTTTTTTTGAGAAACATGCTCTCAACAAATCATAAAAGAGTTTACATAACCTTAAAGGCTTTCAGCCGACTCAAGCTAGATAGAAGCAGTAGACTCAATTGACAGGTCCTATTGGAAAGCCGAAGACGTTGAAAACCCAACGTCGTTTCATCGTTATGATAGTGATAGTTTTCGTACACAAAAGCGGGCAGTTATTGGTCTTGTTGGGTTAATTCATATCACAATGCAAATGGCGTTTAGGTTACTATTTGCCATTTATTTAGTCGCCCACAATTTAGCTCTTTCCATAGAAGCCAATCGAAAGGAAAAACATGAAAAGTGAATGTGTTATAAAACACGTTCACTTTTCAAAGCTGAACGCCTTTATGCCAAGGTTAAATTTGATTGGGATGGTTCACTCGATTTCTAGTTTTACCTTATGTCGTACTTACGGCATTTCCTCGCTACATCTTGTAAAATATGTAGGACCAATCGATTCGCTTTCTTTTACAACCTGCACTGAATCGCTTTATACGTATACACATATATATATATATATATACATATATATCATGAGGAAGGAGGAACTCGCCAGCTGCTTCATGTCAGTGAGCCCAGAGGCCCTGCGAGAAATTTGTAGACCTCGATGACAATTGTCGACTATGACCGATCTCGAAACCTTCTGCTAGTCGTACGTCCTGTAAACGTGTCCCAAAGACGGACATTCCTGTGCCTTGTTTGACGTTATCGCGTTCTGTGTGACGGACAGCCGACACTGGTATTCATTGAGGATCCTGGTATCTTTTTCTTCTCGTTTATGCAAGCGCACTTCCATTAGAGCAATAGATGGAACTGAAGATGATCTTGGGTTTATGGTTTGCCCCTTCATTCTCTGTTCTGTGATTATTCACGCATTTTCTTTGGCATTACTGTGGTCATATTGTGGTGGCATTGTTGTTTGGCGATTCTTAACCGTCTTGGCTCATCTGCCGTTAAGAATACCCAACCTATTTTGTACTGTCATTGACAAAGAGAATCCAGCACCATTTAGATGCTCTCGACGTTGGCAGGCATCGCATATAGTTACCTTTCTACTCCATCACGAAAAATATTCGTTCGCCATTGGCTACTTGCTGCTGTAGCTAGGTGCGTCTTTATTCCTCTGTATTTATTATGATTTGCTTTGTAGAAACAGTGTCAAGTGCGGCTATACCTTGGTATCCGGCCAAAGCATCCGACCAACGGGAAAGGCAAGAGAAGAGGACGAAAATAATTGGTTCAATGAGCATCTCTCGATTCCGCTGACCTTCTGTTGATAGCCGGCTGAATTGGTCATAAATTGACAAAGTTGTATTGTTGTTGTTATTGTTATTGCTGACGCTGCTATCGGTGCGATGACTATTATCACGAGCCGTGCTGGTGCAATTGGCGTTAGGACTTCAGTGCAACAACAACAATCACCCGAAGCCACCAGTAACGACTGAGGTACTAACGTGCATCATAGCACCAATATATATATATATATATATATATATATATACCAAAACCTCAAGGATAAGACGGATTCTCCGCATCATACAGCTAATTTGATCGCTGACAACAAAAATATGGCCGGCAGTGTTTCCTAGAATATGCTTGACATCATAGAAGTGTAAACACCTATGAAATCGTTTAATGCAAGCAAATTATATATATATATATATAATTTGCTTGCATTAATTATACTGACCCATTTTCGTCACAATTTCAGGTCGGAATACAATCTAAAAGGTTACTATCCGGACGAACACAATCGTGGGCTGGCGACTTAACGGAAAGTGTCATATTGTTGCTATTGCAACGGTGTTTTAGCACAGGTTAACGGGCGCAAAAAGCTGACGTGCTCAACTTTTGCGCAAACTTCAACTTATTTCGGTGCGGTACTTTTCACTGCTAGCTATAGGCCTACTTCATACACCTTCTTTGCTTGTTACAATGTGTAGCAGAAGTACTGTGAATGTATATGGAATATTGTCACAGGCAAAGCTGTTTCCGATAGCTAGCTTGAACGTGCGTACAGACACGCCGATTTGGAGAGATCAAGCGAAAACAGCTAGCCATTATGGTTCCACTATGGAGCCATAATGGCTCGACGGACATCGATCATCATGTCTATGCCAGCAAACCAATCAAGCAGACCTTATTCTGCGTTACAATTGGACGAAACAAAATTACGCTTAGGTTTTATAAGTGACACTGCACCGTGGAAATATTAACGTATGTATTTGCATACATGAAGCTAGTACCTATTGCATCCATTTTGATTGTCCTGTTCTCGGATGAGCAAACGTTCTTTCTGCACGGGAAGTCGAAATGTTCATCGGCATGGAACTATGCTAAAAGCATGGTTCGTACCTGTATCGATGATATTTAGGGTGCCACTGGTGAATCGTTCGTGGAGTTCCGCTCTCGTTCTTGCCGCGATCCTAGGGATGGTGTCCTCGACGGACAAAATCAATATGAACGATTGATGCGATGATTTGGCGTCAACTTGTTTGTAACTGGTGTCTACTTGAACCACAAATTGTTCTGAGAACATCTCTACTGCAAGCAGTTAGCTAAACTCAACGTTATCTCGTCGATCTTTAGTATGTACTAGATAAAAACAAAAAACAAGAAGCACACGACTGATGTGTGTGGTCCACTGTTAGCCTTGTGGACGCAGGGGATGCGCTCACAATGAACGAGGCACAGTATTCCCTAATCATTTGCTTAGCTACAATCATACGCCCAGTTTGCCCGATACCCCTTCTAGGACAATGGAACTGGAACTCCAGTTCTTAAGTTGTCGCTCGCTGTTTCAACAACAAACCTTCCTGCGGCACATTTTTTTCCGGGCTAAAGAAAGACATACGGAATAGGCAAGTACACAGCGGTCGCAGGCGGTATTAAGGCATGTACATACTATTTTTGGCTTATTCACTTTTATTATCCACTTACGTTTTTTATTCGATTGGTGACGGGTGCAGCTGAGCCACGGATCGCAATGGATTTCGCTGTTATCGGCAAAAATCGAGATGTTCACTAGAGGGCGCCTCGTTTGCCTTATGTTTTGTTCTACAACGGCCGCAGCGATCGCACTAACACCCATGTTGTGCTATGCAAAAGATGTGAGCCACTGCGATGAGCAGAACCGTTTCCGCTCTGGAATAAGAAGTCAGACATAATAGTCTGTCACTTTGTTATATCGATGTACATGCAGATGTATTATTGCTGCCGATGTTGTTGTTGTTGTTGATGGCAGATTATCATTGTCCTGTAAAAAGGCTATTGCCAACGTTGTGACCTAATGCAACATGGCCGTATATCACAGAAGGTTCGTAAACTAAAATTCACGTAATATTAGACGTAATATAATAAATAAATAAAGACGTAATATTAGGAGGCTCAGATATTCTTATTATGATCGCCTGCTGCTGCCCGTCGTGCACTATCGAGCAAGGACGCATATGCGATGCTACCTGACTACCTCGCGTTCATACCAACCAAACAGGTTAACTAATCATCCGCCGCAAAGATCATACCCCCCAAAAATGTTCTCAGTCCTTAAAATTTTCACTGTTATTAACATCTGCCCGATACATTGCCGCAGTTCCGTGTCTAAAACAAGCTCGCTACGCGGGATTATTATTTGAATAATTTTTAATGACGCTATAGCAATTACTGGTTCGGATAGACTATGTTTCCTTTGTGTGGGCTTAAAACTTTTCAACGTTCAGCATCAAACCGCATGAGCTGATGTTCTTCTATGGATGGCGTTTACTATAGGAACACCGTATTGCCTTTGTTGGAATTAAAAATCTTCATGATCAGAATTTCTGTTTAAATACAGATTTTCAAACTGACCCGGTCTGTGCAAGATATTGTTTATTGTATAAAATTTACGCTAAAGAGTACACTGAATAATTATTAATTATCAATTAATTAACAAAAATGACCTGAACGTTTGAGACGATTTATTTGTTAGATTGTAACACATTTTTTCACTCAAAACGGAGACAATGTATAAACAAAAATGAGGACTGAAAAACTAAAATAAGTTTAGACCAAGGATACATGCGCCATATTCAAATGAAAGAAATTATACAGTGTTAATCTTCGGGACGCCAGCCATATCTTTGAAGAAAACCTCGAAGACAACGAACGACAAAGTGGCTTCGTAAGCATATAATACTCGAACTACTTCAAATTGCTTGACTCAGCAGACGTAGTTCCTTGGCAAAAATCATTGTTTTTGCTAAAAATTTGGTACGTTGTAACGTAAATCTGTAAAAATTATTTTTTAATCAGTCCGCGACGATCGGATTCGAAAAACTCATCAGTCGGCTTGAGATTAAAAGGGTACAGCGTCATTGTGTACATTCGCGTCAGATATAGCACTAAGTAGAAGGGAAAAGCTCGCGTAAACACTCCCGTTCTCCATTTTGTCATCATATGAGCTGCCATCACCACAACAGCCATTTCCCTAACCGATTACACCAAGCATAAGTCGTAAAAATGCGATATTGTAAAAAATCGTTCTTTGTATCGTTCGCCAACTCTTAGCTTAGCTTCTAACTGTCGCTCGTCTCTCTCCGCGCAGATACAAACGCATGGACGCGTACGGCATCATATCTGCGACCGCTTTCCCTTTTGAGTTTCCTGTTGTTTCTAAGCCATCAGAAGAATCATTCATCGTCGCAGTCACCGTTGTATTCGTTGCCAATAACACGCGACCGGAAACGAATTGGACGTTCATCTCATTCGAAAAGACAAATCGACGACTTGCCCTTACCCTTTTAGAGTCTGCGAATCCTGGCCGCCACCGCCGCTGCTGTCATGCTTCCTTTTTGAGTCTTTTCGTGTTGTTCTTTTTCTTGCGCGCTCCGTCAGCACACCTAGCACGCCAGTTGAACGCATCCGCGTCTATCCTCCTTTTCTAGTCCCGGAAAAAGAGAGGAGCAAAACCTGGTAGCCTTCCCGTTTATTCGGCTGCCGGCCCTCGATGTAGGCCACTGTATAGTGCCGCTCTGGCCCCCGTTGCTGTCACATTACCCAAAACCGTAACGACAATAACGGCAGCTGCAGCAACATTGCGCCTGCTGCACTTCCTGCTACACAGCAGCGTAGGCATACGAACAGACGTACATTAGCTTTTTCTAGACTAATGATGTTTATATGAAAAATGATTAATCTAGAAATTCATGAAAGGTACCGACCAGTATGCGCCAATGGCAGAATTGCGTTCCAAGTAAGTCGCCACTAAAGGACAAAGTCCTATCCGGACACTGTGCTGCAGGAGTATGATTTTAGCGGAAGGTATAATGCTTCCACAGCGGTAGTCACAAAGCAAGTTGAGAAAACAGGAAGAGGAAAAACAGTACGCCTGCTACAATCGTGGCACTAAACATACGAGCGAAAGTAAAAAATACGGCAACATCTGCACGAAGAGAAACGATCAGCAGCAGCATAGCTACTCAGGATCAGAAATCCCCCGCTCATATTGATCGCGTTATTATGATCCGCTGTTGCTTCTACTATCTACTTTGACAAGATCACTAGTGTATAACCTTGGGTAAATATTGGCAGCAGATGCGTAATTACGTGACTGTTCATATTAGCATTGCAACATCTGTTGAAATCTTCGCTAAATGGTTGAGCGTTACTATGACGTTTTTCGACGACGCATAAGCCTTGCATTGCTGGATCAAGAATGGCTTTTCTCTTTAACATATTTACGCATATAAACCAGCTAGCTAGGACCTATTTCAATTAGCTACAGTCACCTAAGGCTAACTGTCTTCCGTCTGGTACTTTTTTTTTTCTTAATAATCTAGGCCGCCTTAGTGAAGTTCAGTGAAATTTGCCTAAGTTAACATTCACGTTATGCATCGACGTTAGAATATGCAACATGAGTATTAACAAAAGTCTAATTAAGCCGATATTAATAATAAAGGTAATATTGTTATTTTTTTTTATTGATCATTTATATAATAATAATAAAAAAAAGGTATAATATTATTATTAGTATTATAAGCTAATTTCCAAGTAGCAAAAATGGATACATCGCTTCACTTTCATTTCACTTTTACCGCTTTATCGTAAAGGCCTAGTTGCTTAAGGACCTGAGTGGAACTTCTAACGAAACCTAAGTAAGTGTTTAATCATATCACAAGATTTACTTTTTCCTACTTTCTGAGCTTGCTCGTGAATTCAAGATTGCGTATACAACAAATGCGACAGAGAAAAAAACGTTTTGGGACAAACTGGACGTGGCCCCTCCCGATTCAAAGAAGATCTCGTTCTTATCACAGTCAGATACGCGCGGAATATATCTGCGTTTGCCTGAGATGCATATTCCAGTTGTTATCTTAGGAATAGAATACGTGATATGTAATAGATGGTGCTCTAGTCATATTTGGAGCAACAGCAAGCGAGCTATTGTCGTTGGCGGACTATTCGACGTTTCGCCATCACCCTGTCTATCAACATGGATCTGTTTGTCCTTCCCATACATAGAGGCGGGAATATAAAGTTCTGGTTGCTAGGCTCGATTCTGGTTGACATTCTATGGCGCAATATTTCGGCCATTGTAGCTTTGTTTTTGTACTTCGTTCAGTAGCCGTCCTCTGTCCTGGAGTGAGGCCGTAAACAACCACCAACTGTTTAAACCAGGCATCGCTAGCATCAGGCAGTCTAACACACAAGTCTTAAATAGATTTTCGCCTTTTTTTTTCAACCCTTACACGTATGTACGTGTGCATCAAGGCGGATATAGAAACATCGCAGAATAAACGGCCCAGAAGACGCGGTAGCTGCCGCCATAGCAAATATCGTACAGAACGAAGCGTTCACACACCCACCTTCACACATCCAGACACCCATATATTAATAGCGTATTCGAAAAGAAAGATGCAACGACTACTGCATAACAGAAACAAACGTCTTCATGCAATGGCAGCCTGGAGACATGGGATGTCAGGCGGTTCATTCGCAAATTCACTGCGACAGCTTCGATAGATCGGTTCAGGTAAATAAGGGGAATTCATCCCCAGCGATGCCAAAGAAACAACTACGATCTGGCGGTGAAAGATAACAGCATTTGTCTTTCATGAGAATCTAGGCAAACGCTGCGAGCAAATGCGACGATTTCCAGGTGATAGCTTAGAAAGGGACAATTTCGAAAAGGAACAAATTTCAGAGGAACACTACAATAAGAAAAAACGGAAAAAGAAAAAAGCCTAACCTATAAACGGGCGATCAGCAAACTGAGAGAGAAAAGTTTGATACTCCGGACATCTGCACGCATACAAGCGAAACGCGGTACAGAAAAGAACGTGTCTCAAACTGCCGATCGGTAGTAAACAACGAAACGTCGTCAGTTAATATCTACATGAAAAGTATCAGGCTTCCGGCAGTCTCTATTAATTGGCAGAATTAATGTGAGTATAGTCATATCTGAAAGCTTGTTTGAAGACCTTACAATAAACATCATAGTGAAAAGAACCCGGCAACGTACCTTAGAAAAGTTGTGTGGCAACCTCAATAAGAACAACTGTTGCCTGGTTTTAGCGTCAAAAAGCATCGAGACTGTCCGTCTTGCTGGTGTTCCCATGTATCCATAGGGTATAAGGGCGGTAGTATCCAAATAGCTGCAGTTGACTTGGGTGGCAAATTTAAAACACGCCCGAATTTATGATGAGACATGCACAGTTTGTACGCGACCGTATTTCAGTTACTTGTTAGGTTCCAAATGAACGCGATGTCTGGCTGGTAGCGGACTTACGGCCGTTTGCAAGATGAAATCGGCTCGCGCCTGTGTTCCTGCTAGCAATAGCCCCAGTACGATTTACCCGCGCATTTATGTGTTGTGCTCCATGATCCTTCTGTAAACTGTTTTTTCCGACAGGTATCGCTGAAGCTGTTCGCAAAGTATGTATCTATCATATACCTCTTATATATGATATACACGGAAGTAAACGAAAATGGATCCACTTTCCACAATAGAACTTTTGTATCCCCCTATTCTATACATTTTATAATGCTAATGGGGTTAAATACACAATAATACGCTCCTGAGTTTAACACACGTAATTCGAACTTCTGCTGTAGTGTTAACAATGCGTTACACAGCGTCGACTAGACGGCAAGAGGATAGCAATCACAATCTAGCATGGCAGCAGCGGCTTCTGTTAGTGGAGGTTTCTGCAAAAGCCTATAGGCGCTTAAGCCCAATTTATTTGCTTGGGCTTTTGTTGCCGCCAACGGTCCCGTTGCTCACCCAGTACCCGGTTCCCTTGGGTGCTTTCTGCGTCTAGTAGTCAATACGTGAATTGGGTGGCACTAGAGTTGCCGGCGGAATGAAGCTAAAAAAAGTAGCTCAAGAAACAAAAGCAGCGATGACATGGCGAAACATTTCTTATCTACATTGATTCCCGCCGCCCACAGTGGTCGAGATTTGGAAGACTAGTTAGTCTTCCAAAGCAAACATAAGCAACAGGCATAATGACGACGACCTGAAAATAATGCGAAGGAGAAGACGAATGTAGACATAGGATGAGATGCAAAGGGTAGAAAATAAGACAGGCAGATCTCGCCCATTACCCGTACACCGTTTCAGATAAGCAAGCATTCACATAAAACAAGACGCTGTAAGATCGCCATAGAATGCTGACATCGAGCCTTACAAAAGGCTGATACGTTCGTACAGATGTATACGAACGGGTCATCGCAACGGGAGGCCTCCTTAAGCGTAGAGGCAGTTCCTCGTGGCTGGCAGAGGAGCGTGTCATCAGCTGCGACAGCATTTATTTTGGGCGAACCTCCACCTAGCGAACCTACTCATCCGAGTTCAGTTATGCAATGTTTAATAGTGGTCGGCCAGATAGGCAATCGTCCAGCTGAGAGACAGACACATAACGAATACATCCATGTGAATGTACGTAATACATACACGCGACTTAGTTCCTTTTGCCCCTTTTTGTTACCTTTATTCTAGGCAACTTGCGACTGTATATTCGCGTTCCACATTGTACGTACGTATGTATGCATGTAATGTATCCACAATGATATGACAAAGCCGGAAGACCTATCTATGTCGATAAAAAGAGGCTAAGAACCTCGCTGCTGATTCGTCGGAAAGAGCATATACGCGAGAGTGTACGTCTGCCTGTCAGCCGTCGTCTTAGGCGGCTCTCTCAACGTCGTTGGTTGCCGGCCGTAGATAGAACTGTGACGTTCACTCGTAGTTCCAGTGATGGTGGAAGAAACTTCCGTTAACCCAGCAAAGCGTCTTCAAACGAACAAAAGTCCTCTCTGTGGAATTACGTCGCTTGAAAATTTTATAAGGGATAAATTCGCGTCGTTCTTGGCCTAGAGAAAACGTGCATAACTGGAAGAAATATGGGTAAATTCTATGTTGTACCTTTAGTAGTTCCAGTTTCAAGGCCTCTTGACAGGCAACCCAATCCAAGTACTTTAGCTTAATACAACGAAAACATTGACACAATGACCTATTACAACGCATACTATAACGAAAGACAGATTCAACACTTCCCCAACATAAACCAAGCCGCATTCTAAGGACCTGCCACGAATTGTTGGGAATTTCGTCGCATGTTGACAGTAACGATATACCTCATTGCTTTCTTTTATTACATGACAATGGCCTTAATTACCAACATTTCGGTATCTATTTAACTTGTAGATGATGCATGGAAGACATTTGTAATAAATGTAACTAAATAAATAAAAAATAAATGTAAACTAAGTAGCTCTGTTCTAGATTACTTCCTATTCTTAGGCAGAGTTCCGCATCTTTATCGTTAATGTAACGGCACAAAGCGATTGTCCATGCAGAAAAACTACTTAGCGTTCGTTGGCGAGGGCACAAATATGTCATATACGCAGTTTTCAAGAACATATAGGATATTGAAACTCCTTCCGTCAAGGCCTGTTGCTGTAGCATCGCCATTATTTTGTGACCCCATAATTGGATCACGGTTGTAACGGCGCTAATGGCGTGGCATTAAAGGAAACTTTGCATTGACAGTGCTAAGTAGGAACAAGCCAATCGTTTTGAAGAAGATGGTCTAAATATTAGGTCACGTGGATGGTAACGGGTATCACCTGGGAACCCGGCTGTTTGCAGTAACAAAAGGTCCTTTCCCTAAGCACATTTTAAAAAATGGAGAGCTTTGTGAACAAGGTATGTATTGTTACATACATTGCGAAACGCTGTGAGATTCGGTCAGTTGCAGTTATCGGCCTTACGTGTCGAATTGTTGCCAACTTCAATAGGACATGTGAAACAAATCTTGTCGAATCACAAATAAAATCTGAGAAAGCTCGTGCTAAATCAATTTTTCAATCAACTATTATTTCAAATTCTCCGCTTTTAGATGCGAACCCTTTATATATTTCAAGTTATATAACTTCATCGAAAAGATTTTGACAGCGACTGTCCCGTGGAGTAAGCATCCCCTTAACGAGCCACCCTTGTGCGCTTTACAATGGACTATGCGCTTTGTCACCAACAAAGGAATCACTCTTATCCGAAATCTCAGTAAATGACACCAGGAACGATAAAACTGGCTTGAACAGCTCCTGACTAGATTGTCTGTCGCACCATGCTGACTATACCGAGGAACATATATTCGTAAATTGTTAAGTAAATAAATTGCTATTCAAATCTGTATTAGGTCCATTTGTAAGTTAAAGCAGCTTTTGAGGCGATAATTCTTTCAAGTTTCATTACTTTCCTTACCTTACCGGGACGATTGGGAGATCGAAACTAGTTCGGTACTCGCGTGATTCCATACGGATAGATGTCCATTCATCAGGCTGACATTGCCTCATTATCTGGTGCATAGAAGCCTCTTGACGTTCCGTCACAACGACTAAGCCATGGCCGGTTCCTCCATGAAAACCTATTTTTTTGTAATTATCATCACGCCCCAACGCTGCCAGGGTGGAACGCGAAAGTTACCTTCTGTGACGCCAATCTCTAACGCCTGGGTGACTTTCATGATCGTGATTCGTGATTAAGCCTTGCTATTTTTTGTTCCAATTGACTCCACCACAGTCCTAAAATTATCCGCCGGTCGGCCAGTTATTCAACGCTCGAAAAAACGCTTCCCATGTTGCACTAGCCACAACAGCTGTTTATTAGTTATTAGTTATTGTTATTAGTATTGTAGCACTCTTACAGTTTGCGCGCTTCATTTTTAACCTTTCTTTTTTTTATCGAGCAGTCGAAGTCTGCGTCTAGCACCTGCTACCAGCAGCTGCTGCAAGAACAAGTTATCCCTGCTATCAAGGTATATAGCACAGCTAAACCGAACGCTGAAAGAAACGGTGCTAGAAAGAGATGCAAGCAATAAAGCCGGCGAATCGTACCCGTCTACTAAGCCATCATGCATGGGACACGTAGCTGAGATGACCCGAGAAGGACAAGAAGCGGGAAAAAAATGCGGCCAACCAAATGCTTGCTACTGACTCCTCGTTATCGTCCTTAACAAAGGAATTGCAAATAGCGCCACGAAGTATGAAACGTGAAATAACAGCACAGCGTAGCAGCCAACGTTTCCCGATACTTCGAGCCTCTAGATTTCGCGGAGTTTTCCTCGAATGTTTCACACCGTGCATACAGAGATTCTCATAAAATGTAAAGAACAAACTGGATTGCTAGACATCTTTAGTCCGAATCGTCCAGGAAATATAGAAACACTTCGCTACTAAATAGCGCGTTTTATGCCATATCATAATTGCAAGTGCGTCGTGTTGGAATGTTACTATTATGTATACTTACTGTTTGACGACTGTCTTGGGGGTTTTTCCAGGACGTATATAAGAAGTAGAAAGGCTGACAAACGTTTCGAGCTAAGTCTGGTCAGAGCATAAATTACGTTTTCAATCGGCCGTATGTTTGCCGAGGCAAAGAACTAATACCAGTGGGAGTTTTTTTTGCAATTTACGAATAATTCTCACATGATTATTGCTTATGGCACCAGGACACATTAGGGAACACTGCCAGCTATGCCATGAGACGTATTTTATACAGAAGAAAACGTGTGCATATCGACGCACACTAATGACTATTACGTGTAAGTTCCTAGATGATAGCAATCAGTTGCTAGAGATTGCCTAAGAGGCTCGTGTAGCCTTCGTAGATGCTCCTCGAGGAGATAGCGTAGACTACGTTTGATGACAGCCTGCTACCAACCTGTGTCCTCCAATTACCTCTAGGCTTCCCTGCGCATGATACCTGTACATAAGTTACGAAGTAAATTATTTTTCGAAAAATCGAAGTTTGAAATTTTAAGCGCCATTAACCTGTGATAAATCATTTGTCTTGTCACAAATTCATTCTGACGAGAAAATGAATAGCCCTTACCCAATGGTTTGGTGTAAGATTTCTGAATGTATAAGCAAAAACAATCGTGATGAAGTTCTAATGGTGTACGCTATACTGGACTAGCAAAGGCTCGGAAACGTTAATGAATGCCCTAACCACTATGTCGCTATCCTTAAAAAAACAGCTAAAAACCCTCTCGCTGTTTAGATAGCACGTAAAAAGGCTGAAAGCCGCACAGAATGCGTCCTATGCAATCATAGACACCGCCTTGATTTTCAGTAAATACCTTTCATCCTTCGTTTCATAATAATGATCATCATATATTATAGGGGTTATTGCCATACATCCTGTTTGAGTACTGTTCTTCCAAAAGGGTAGCACGCCACTTCTGATTTCTGATTCATGCACGAAGATTGGCATTGAGAGAGTGCCGTCATAGTTTCAAAAATTGTTTCACTATTGCTCAAACGAATTCTGCCGATATGGAATTGAGAAATGGGAACAGATGCGTTACTTCAATCCATCTAGATCCATATATATATAAACGGCGCTTTACGTTCCATATACATACCAATAGTCAGCAGACATACGTGTAGTCATTGACTACTAATACGAAGTTGAATTTGTCAAGTTATCACACATACATGTTCCTTGGCACTTTTTTATTAAAGTCTTCTAAAATCTAAAAATACAATCGTGATATTTACTTGTATATACACGTTTTGCTATGATAGCCCTGAATAGTCAAACATCCTTTTTCGAGGTCATTTTCTCTATAGATAGTAGCGGGCATTTCAAATCCATCTATTGTAGGCACGTACATGGGGCCATTTACGTCGCGGACTGTACGTATTTGTACGGGTTGCTCGTCCCGTTTATATTCCCTGGGAGTATTTCCTCTGTATTATATAAACGAATTTATTTAATAGGAAGAGTATTTGCAGGAAGCTTTAAAAAGTAATGAAATTAAAAAGCGACTAACAATCCTTGACGTCAGTGCATCTTCAAGACATGGAGAGAATGATGACCCGCACCGACCCGGTAGCTGTCTAATGAAGACCACAATAATGGTTTGAGCGCTGCTGACAGCTGCCTCAATGCTTTACTGGCAAGAAGAACAACTGACGTCATTTCTACGGATAGTCGATATAGTTGAAAAAATTACAACACTGGGCGGTGGCTCCTCGGAACGTCGCATTCGCTGTAGGAATAATCGGAAGCTGAATGAATTAGGTTAGGGCCAAAACATATGCTGCCATGATAAGTTCGGAGTGTCGCGATGAAGACTGTTATAGGAAAATGGAGGTGGATAGCTTTCGTCGGGGTCAGTTAGCGAAAGAATGTAGAAAGCCAATCACTCGTATCGGAAAAGTACATTAGTTGTATAAAACACTGCAAAAATGGTCCTTGCCGCGTATTGAAGGTTGGCCGTGGGCAACCGGCTACAACACAAGTGGACACTTCCGTTTCGATTTAGGAACAAAGGCGACCACAATAGGTACGAGGGATTATAAAAACACTCGTTGTTATGCAAGTCGTGCTGGTGCATAGAAGTCCTTCTGCTGGGATGGCCATCGTCGGGGCAAACGGCTGCAAATATTCGTCTATTCTTAACCTTTATAGATATTGCCACACGCATAAACGCAAAGCAGGGACTAGAGGCTGCTGTACGTGGCATGCGTACGTGAACCAACCACTTAGTTCAGCTTTAGGAGGCTGCCCGCTCTACCAGGAAATAGATGCGTAACACTGCCACGCACTGGAAACTCGGAGCTTTTTTTTAGACGCACTAGATCCTTCACACACCTCGCTTTCTGACTGTTCGGAGGAATTCTGCAGGACTCGGCTGACTACGATAGCTGCTCCTGGCCTCAATGCGAGATTTATTGCTTAAGCCTTCCTAAATGTCATACTAATTGCGGCGAAGGCGTTCTGCGAGCAGGCTGAGATAAAACATCACCAGCATCACAGAAGAATAAACTGATATGCAAACGGTAGTGAGCGATTTGTTGAGCATGGTAAGAAACTGAAGGGCGCTATCTTTGCCCCAGTGGACCGATCGTCTAAATCTTACTAGATGCTTGGACTTGGCCCCTTGGCCCTGTAGCAAATAACGACGGGAGGTTCGTTAACCGAGCTTCATATTTTTGCCGCCAGGAAAAGCAGTATAGAGTGTCTCAAATTATTTTACAGTAAAAATTACGATCAAAAGAGGTTTGTTATATAGAGACGCTTCAATATATCAGTATTCGTATTAATTATATTAAGAATACGCACTTAGTTGCCATATAGCGTTGCGCCCCCATTGACTTCTCGCCTGCCTGCCTGCCTGTCTGTGGCTTGCCCATGCGCATGTAGCAGCAGCGTAGCTGCAGGGAACGAGCACGTGTATAAACCTACTAGGTTGCTCTACTCGATCAACACTTCTACCCTTTGCATATTAAACAAATCGAACACGAAGTACAATGCACAGGTCGTTGCCATGGCACATCGTCATATTGAAAAATAATTGGATCAATAGCATCAAAGTGCTTACTATCTCGGTTACTGCTATCTAAATAGAGAAAGCGTACGCCGATGCTGTTGTTGGCAACTGCACTAACGCTGCTGTCGTCGGTGTTGACTACATAGGGCGCAATCTATCAAGGCAACCTCGCCCACATACAGGGTATAGATAGATACACTTAAGTACTTCCACCGAAAAATCTAGAGATTCTAAAATCATTATCCGAGTCTCAATTCCGAAAATTAGACATGAACTGGCGTCATTCGTAACAGGTCATCTGAGACATGACGGACCTTCAGACACTGATTGAGAGGGTCCCTACAAAACGAGTCTGGTGAGATGGGTAGAAGTCATGTCTCAGCGACCAAAGTCGCTCGCCGGGTTATTGCTTATGACGAGCAACTCTACGGACAGGTTTTAGCGATGACTGCTCAATACCGATATTGTGCAAGCGAGCGTTTAGAACCTGACGAGGCTTTCGCCAGTGCTGTACGTGTAGACTGACATACAGCAAGCCATGATCAAAGCTATTGTTATCAAACAAGACACGGTAGCACGTCGGACTACGACCGCAGGCAAAAGCACGGACGAGAAAATATGTCTATATGTAAAACGTCCCGACATTTGCAACACTATAATTCGCCTTCTAAACACTTAATGCACCCCTAGAAAAAAGTAGATAAATGTGAAAGGCGAGACGAAAGAACAAAGAGGAAGACGAACGAGTAGGAACAAATGGTTCTCCCTTTGTTCAGTACTATAAGATGCGTCTCTTTGTACGACAATACGTTACATTAAGTAAATACTAACGACACAGCTAAGCAATAATAAGGGTTAACCTTCTGTAGTATAACAAATCAGGCGCTCAAACTATATGACTAGTATGACTTCACGCTCAGGATGGGTTATTTTCACATTTATTACATTTACACACACTATTTAAACAGAATATTTTCAAACTACTTTTGATTTGATTGATGCGACATTGCTCCTACATGTCGATATAAATATCTCTAACCTGCTGTGGCAGAAATAGTTGGTGGCGCCACCTTCTAAGCGTTGGCTGCTGCCAGTCTTTGACCATGCTGTTGGTGGCGCTTGCGTCGATGGCGGGTGTGATTTTCAACACGGCGAGTTCACCATCTTTCCCTTTTTCTTTCTGCTTCAAAAGACATTATGCAATACGGAGCAAGTTTTTTTTGAATTCGTAAATATTCACACGGTCCTTCCTCTTCGTGACACAGCTTCGATCCTCGTCAATATCTATACGCCCCGACAGCGGCAGTAGGATAATGCGTCTTATATCATGAATCCCTTAAAAAAATCTTCATTCAGCTATGAGCAATATACCAATATTGATTTCGTCTATTCGGGTTTCTTTGACTGAGCACCAAGGCTTCATGAATGGCACGAGTGAAAACCTCAACTTTTTTCCCATATAGATGAAATAAAAACAAGCATATGTAGTGCAGCATAAGTACTTGCTTCGCCGCACGACACTTGTGGTTAAGTATATTCATTCGGTCGGCGAAAAAAAGCCTCTCTCGGCAGTCAATTAGTCGAAAGATGACTCCCGTAAAAATTTCCATTGCAACAGTGGAGAAGCAAAGATCTCCAACTTTGTTCTCAGGATGGGAGGGTGTTTCAAGGGCATTTTGAAGGTATAGATGGCGATATCAAGCGAATACGATAAGTGCATCTAAAACAAATATTTGTAATTGTGCAACGGTGGTTTTAGGTCACATTCATACTGCGTTCTCTTTCTTAAGAATACCACTTTCTTTCATAGGAAGACGCTGGGTTGTTTTTCGTGCAGTGCAGTGGTCTCTCTTCCACCTGTGCGAAGTGCACGTCTCCTTTCCTACGTTTCCTAGACTACCCTGAAGAACGGCGTGGTCCTTCAGGGTCTACTCAACATATGATTGACCTACCTTTTGTTGCTGGTCTTTTGCTTCAAATCTGAAACGGAAAACCGGCATTATGTTACCCCATAGTACTATTTCTAGTTTTTATGACCTGTGGGAATATGGGACTGGTTCTGCCGTAGTGAATCGCGGACGCTGGCAAGGGCATAGTCGAAAGGTCTGTCCTAATCGCTGACCCCATCTCGTCGTTGTCAAGCAATAAGGATCATCCTTAGAATAGCTTAAGATTAAATAAGTCGCTTAAATTAAGTTACTTTTAATACATTTAAATTTACGAAAAATTCGAAACAACAGTTCGTATGAGAAACTGACATCGATGAAATCCTTCCGGTGACGAATTAATCTGAAGGGAAGGAGAAAATTGCGGAAAATTTATTTATATATTAATGGCAGGTTGCCAGTCGAAGGATGATAGCCGATTGCCAGTGACGCTATAAGAGTTACTAGGGTACGAGATTTATAACATTGTAGATGCTTTTGAAGTACGCCACTTGTAAGCATCCCTTAACTGGTGAAGGAAGCGTAGCGAAAGCAGAATTGAACGCGTAAACGCGGGCGAACGCATATAAAAAAGCGTCAAAAACTTTTACTGAATTAAAGGTACGGTAATGTGCCTATCGATCGAGGTCGAGATCCTGTCTCATCTCCACTGAGTCATTAAACATTCCCAAAATAAATATGAAGCAGATATTTAACAAGAATGGTTAACGGGGGACGCCAACGAAAAAGACGGCCGTTATGTGACACACAATGCGTAATTAATAAAAGTGAACAACCTTTATCTTATTGGCGGAGAACTCTGCATGGTGGTACATGTGATCTAGAGTGCAAGGGGAGACTGAGGTCTTCATCGTACTCCATTACATTATCTCTCCGAGAAGGTAGATAAATACGGGGTAGTTACGATTGTTAAATTAGAGAATTGAGCCATCTATGAGCACCTAACTACGAATAACGTCGGTTTAGTATACCGACAACACCCTACAGCGGGGACCAAATCGACAATGACAGAAAATACACACAACAATCTATCGTACGGGACAAACCTAAGTGAATATTTCTTCAAGCAGAAGAACGAACTTTGACCGGCTATTCAATCAGTGCTATATAATCATTACATGCTTTTTCTTTTGAGAGAGTTAGTTTCTGCTTCCTTTGTGCCACCTCACCAAAGGATAGCGTTCGAATTCGAAATATAATTAGGTACATCAATAAGGAGTAGAATGACCAGCAACCGGGGCCATAGTATAGAAGAGGGTGGCGGTTTGAAACTTCAGTCATAGAGTCAAGGAATATAGAGTTTATATATATAATAGAGTTTAATGTTTTCAAATGCCGCACAGATCAGCGTGCAAGAAGCATGTGTCGAATGACGGAGCGGGACGGAGAATGCACGGGTCGATCGCCTAAGGTGTAGGAAAATATCTCCTTGAATGCCGACGAAACTTAAAAACACTACTCGTCCATTGAGAATACTAACTCAACAACTTTGACGTCTCACTATCTTGTTGAAGCTCATTTTGTAAAATTTAAATAACCGTTTCTTGTCATACTCATTATCAACTTTTATGTTTAAATTATGAATTTGCGAAATGGTCAAACTCAGCGTGCTTATATTACTAAAGCAATCTAGATATCATACGAAGTTCCCCTTTCAGGCCATTAGTTAGTGAGTGGCCGGCTAAGACTATAAATCATTATATTCCCATCGAAGCGTTTAGCCATTGAAGATAGTAAACTGGTGGAGGCGGAGTAACGGACGACGTGAGGACGCTGACGAGACGGCATGATTGATAATGGCACACGCGCTGTTTACCTTTTTTGGCTTATTTCTAATAGATGCACAGTAATATACCCAAAGCGAACGGGAAAGGGACATACGATCACAAAGGACGTATACGACTGAAAGCGATTGTCGCACGGAGACGATAGAAGCCGACTGATTGAATCGTGAAGCTGGCTCCCCATTTAACCTGAACTCAATGAAACGTAATAGACCCCACTTGAATTTTCATCAGATCTAACGAAGCAGAGCAGTTGAGAGTTGTTCACTACAGAAGAGCAAATTTATCAGAACGATCGTTTTTGGTGGCAATTGGAATATTTATGAAATGCATCCGGTTTATGATATAGTAGAAGTCCGTTCGAATTCGTCGCGTCAGGGCCGTGTTATGACGTACTGACGCACTAGCTCAGTGTAAGGTAACTACGAGATAAATTATAAAAAGCTCATTTGCTTATGCGGAAAATTGCTGAAAATCAACCACCTTCTGTGTTGTTTTCAGAACGCCGCCGCGCTACATACAGGACTATACTACTAACATAAATTCCACTTGTGTTCAAGTTTTGCGTCCGGTATCGCCGCCAGACATTCCGTCAGATGGCTGGCTCCCAGCACGGAACAAATTATGTGTATGGCCGGGTTAGAACCCAGAGCACAACGTGTCCCCGCCGTTAGCCGGCAAATACATTCATGGCTGTACTGTCACGGGATCACAGATTCCATTTAGGTGCTACCCTTCACTTGATGTTCGCTCTCTGGCTTGTGATCTTAACCATCAATATCTACATAAAACTGTCGACTAATGGAGTCGTCTGGAACTCTACGACGAGATACGCCCGTCTATCTTTGCGTTCTTCAATTTCGCCTTTATTCTGTCGGACCTAGTAATGGATAGCTAAAATATGAGCATATTTCCATCCGATTATTAGCAATACTCAAGCCACAAACAGCGAGAACGGCCTCGAACCATTTAGATAATTCGATCCTTGCATATGCGTCGCGATGGTTCGATGGCCAGTACTTTTTAGCCGTGGAACCTACGAAAGTTGAGCATCTGTGGACGGTTAAATTGCCAAAAGTGCTGCATGTCTATGTTCGAGTGTCTACGTGCGCGAGTGGGTTTCCCTGGGGAGAAAGCTTGATTGGAAGCGTGCTAGCGTAGAAAAACGACACACGCTGACGGTCTCAGAGAAGAAGAGAAGGAACACGATTATGATACGACGTCGTACGACGCTTAGCGCACACGACGAGTGTGGGCCGGCGTCCGATCAAATATCGCGACGGCAGCGATCTGAATTTCAGTGGAAGCTGAACCGCGACGCACGGAGTAGCAGCGATGTATACGAGACTTAACTTCGGTGAGTTTTTCGAGCTGCACTCACCAACGAAAAATCAGGTACACGCATCTTTAAAACTGGTTGTTCGAAGGTCACACAGCGAGTGTGACACTAGCGTTGTCGTTAAGGGCAATTTCTAGGACCTTCTTGGGAAGGGGGCGCTTGGCCAGATACGGTTGAAACTCACAAAGACCTTTCCAGCGAAAGGAAACGGCTAGCGTAGTTTATTACATATGGTAACAGTGGAACCGTCTTAATATGTGTTTGACGGAATTAGCGCGAGCAAATTCATTTTCAAAGCTTTTGGCATGTTCTACGAAGGAAGAAGCCAAATTACTATGCTTAATCATCTTCCTGCTGCGTAGTGTTTCCTAGTAGTGTTGACAACAAGTACAAGTAAATTTGTTTTCGTGTTCTCTTGAGAAAAACCAAATTTACATATAACTTTAATTTCATTAACGGGTAGTATTTTTTTCCCGAGTTTTTTTTTTGCACATTCTAACACTGTTGGATTAATGCGCTTGTCCTATTTTCCGCCTATTCGGCAGTTTCAAGTGAGTTGAAACAACTGTTTTCGATAGCGGCTTGGATGTGCCCGTTCCCGCTGCCGCTGCCCTCGCATCTGGCGAGCTCAATTTAAATGCAACGAATCCAACGTGCACGCCCTTGTATCACCAGTGGCAACGAGTGTACACGTATAATAAAATCGAGAGATAAAACGAACAACGAAACAAATAAACTATTCTATATTACATATAGCCATCGCATCGTGTCGTTCAACGAACGCTTCGGTGATCCGCTAGTCTACCTCATACCACATAGCGATAAGCAAACGGACATTTGTTTCGTGATTGCTATCGACAATTCATATGGTTTGTTTGTATGAATCAATTTTAAAAAAAAAAAAAAATAGGACTAGATAGATTACACTGGGTTAGTTTAATGAAGAAAGGTAGCGGGCGGTATTTGAAAGCATTTTTCAGACGACGTATCATAGTCCATTGTTATACCGGTCACCACCCTTCCCTCGAGGTACGGGTCTTTAGACCTTTCTCGCTCAATGAGCTTTTAGCTCCTTTTTACAATACGTTTACCTGCTCAATTTCAACATGTCATGTTCACGTAGCAGTTCTCATTTGACTTCACTCTTACGCCTTTCATCATGATAGTGTATCTAGAGCTAGCGAGCAGACACGCATGCTGCGCGCCTCACATGACAGCGGCTTGACGAAGGTGACGATAATACCGACAACTTGTTGCTCCCATACAGATAACAATATACAAGCTGTTACACAATCCAGCTGAAGCTGGTAACCCGCGGCCAGCTACAAATTCGGAGTTTCGAGTTGTCCAAAATGTGCAAAATTGCCTCCAATGATAGCACCAACGACCGGCGTCAGCGTTGTCCTGATGCTGCCGTTGTTACCTCTGCTACATCGTAAACGGCTCTATACGTATGAGGATAGCTGTCAGCTTTGCAGTCACGGATTTGCCCCACGTATTTATTGTTCATACCTCTATTTCGCTCATTCCGTCCGTACTTCGCTTCCCTCTCGTGTCCCCTTTCCTGTATCTATCTGGCTGGTTCTCGCGTAATCTAGTTTTTTTGCTCACCTACGTGCACTACCTCTTTCCATCGCTGCTGACGCTAGAACATGCCGCTGAGAACAGCTAAGAATGGTATTCTGGGCAGGCGTTTAATCTGGACAGCGTGCAGATCATTATTCGTGCGTCGTAGTGGGGTGTATACACGATACATTGAAGGCACAGACCCTTCTCGAATGTACAACTGCATATGACAGTCAACGTTCTGGATTGTTATTCAAATAACTGTATAACCGATAAAAATCCAGGCATCAATCGAATGGTAAAATGGAAGGCGGAATGAAAAGAAATTCATCATTATGCACCCAGATGCACCCGCGTGTTAGCGTGGCTCAAGTCAAATAGGAAAGAGCCTTTTAACGTAATAATGCACTAAATCGCGTATCTGGTAGGGCAGCATAACAATGCAACATCTGCAGAACTGTTCAAACACAATCGTCATACTACACTTGGGCAAAAGTAGCCTGCACGACTAGCACGAGGACAGCTAGTCTCATCTACGCTAATAATCATATTAGATATAAGGGTCACACTGATCGTTGAAAATATAAACAGGACACTCTATTTACACCTTTTATAATGTTCCAGCTGGACTTGTACAGCCTTCTGGTTGTTATGACGTGGATGGCGCTCGGCGGGAACTACGGCGAATATGTCATAGCGGTAACGATATAATAGCTGCACGCAACTGGAAGCGATATATAGACACTCAAGCGAAAGAACCGCCGAATTTGACAACAAGGGTCACAATGCGGACGGCGGCCGTCACGTAGCACGGCCAAAGACAGGGCCAAACTGCTAAGGGGACATTCGCGAGAAGGCCAGTTATACTAAAATGTCTGCTGCGTGGACCGGAAGGATACACAAGAGGGTCCATGAGCAGAGAAGTACGAGAGGCTCCATGGGCAAGGAAGTAACAGGCGTCCGTCGCTACAGCTATCGCTTTCACCTTTGCCGTTGCTCGAAAAGGAAAATGAAGCAGAGATGGCAGCAAAACAAGAAATGAGGAAATGATCTGGCAGGCGTGCTTCACTTGTTCCTCATCATCATACTAGAGACACACCTACTGCCATCAGCACCCCCCGTACGTAATCAGTTTGCTGGTAAACAAGTAGGCGAGCTAGAAAAGGAGCAATCGAGCGACAAGCCCACCACCTCGTTAGAGAAATGAGGTTCCTGTCACCACATAAAGGAAAGTGCAAGGGCGAGTCAGAAGTCACAATCAGGCCCACAGTTTAGAACTTCTACGTTGCAAAGTGCGAGCGCAAGGCAGGGCCAAACAAACGCCAGCCTGCCCACATACCCATCCATTCAACTGCGTAACCTTTTGACATGATGATGTCACTACAGGTTATGGTGTGCATGTGGTATAGTGCGTACGTGCGAGTAAATATGTGTATGTTAGTGTGTGCTTGCTGCCGGGCTGCAGCCTTGCCGATTAATTATGCTGCGGCCCGTTAAGCACTTTACGGAAAACTCTAGCCTTTTCGTCAACACAGTCGAGTAGTGATAGAGTCTTAGGGTGACTCTTGGCTGTGTCTTCAAATAAGTGATATCTTAAAACGAACTCGAGGTAAGTTTTATGTGGGTCTGTGTAACACAAGAAAGTAACAACAACAGTCATAACAAAAAACGTTTTACTTACTTGTTGCTTTATGCGTACATATGTGGCTCTCAGCATTGCCGTGGACGTAATGAATAATCTATGCCGTGTGTCCGTACATTTATAAATACATAATGCTATTAATCAATGCGTCTTCCTCCTGGCCTAATTTACCTTATGTATGTTCTTGTTGTCCAGATTGGGCTGCAAGGAAATGCACTAAATCAAAATTAATCTCCTGAACAACAATAGTAATAACAGTCGATCCTTAACACAGGAAAATCCTATCTGCACTTTGTTATACACTCAGCTTTGGGCTTTTGAAATTCTAGGATCAGAAGATCAGGTAAAGCATCGAAAAGAGCTCAACGTATCCGCCTACTTAACTTGAGAATAACAACACGCTAATAACTTTGTTTTTCGGTAGGTCGTCGATTTTTTAAATGGCCGTCAGCAGAGACAAGCCACAATTGATCCTGACGTTGAGGCCCACGATGGTCGACCCATATATTCTCTCACACAAAAAATCTATATTTTAAGAGTAGTAATTTGTTGTTTCGAAATGGACGCCTGGAAACCTTTAGCAGCTGGTAGTGAGCAACAATTGGAAGCTCAATGAGTTGCTGTGAACGTTAGTTTGATTACTTATTGTATATATATATATATATATATATATATATATATGTATATATATACATATGTATATAGGTAATCATTTTATATAAATGCGTTGACATATCATTACCGAGATGTTAGTTTGTTTAGATTTTTTCTACTAACGGTGAAGTGTATTTTTGCAGTAATAACACATGAGAGATAATCAAGAACAGGTTACAATTTCCTGACAAAGAAGCTGATTTGCAAGATATTCTGAAGGAATGCGACTTTGTCAACTGTTGATTTCTTCAGCGGCTTCTTTTAACTTTTCTGTGAGTTCTTATTGTGTCGATGATTGAAAAGACGTTCCCAAGATCAGCTCCAAGTCGAACTGACGGTAAGTCAGTTGGATGGAAGATATCATCTTGAGTTGGGCGGTGACTGTTTGTAGAGTAGTGTAGTTGAAGACTACACCGTCCTTCAGTATGGAGCGCTGTAAACGATACAATAAATACGGATCGTATATTTAAATAAGTAACGAAATTTCTACTGGGTACACTGCGCGACCGTTTCAATGCGGCTAGTTTCACAGATGGGGCGGCAGTGGAAACCCTCTGCTGAAAACGAACACGCGAATATCGCATGCATTCTATTATGTGGCTGGAAAGCGACCGCGCTTAGCTAGCAGTTGGCGGCCCAAAATTAAGGTACGAAATAGCCGGCAAGTTGAAATCTAGTTCCCATGAAACCACGTGACAGTAGTAGGCAAAGATTTACGAAACAGTAACGGCTACCAACACTGACCTAAGCACGCACTAAAATGCACAAGCTTTAAAAATATCTAATCAATTTAGAAAAGACGACGACGACGACGACGACCTTTGAGAGTATCTCTGCAACACTATTTGTTCGGTACTTAGGTCGGTTCCCTAGGTGGGTGGGTGTCCCGCTCTATAAGCACATAAAGATGATAGATCAGAGCAAGCCAAACGCCCTGGCCGATCTTCCCCACTGTTGCGCAAATGACAACAGTCACATGATTGCTATTACCACCGGACCGTCATCACCATCATCGCCTGTAATCGGATGTCTCTAGATTCGCTTTTCGGCGGCGGCTCGCGGCTCTATGTAGTTGAAATAAGCGGAACCGTGAATGAATGATAAGTCGCTATCTTGCAGATTTCCTGACAAGCACCGTCTCGAAAACGATCTGCACAATTAAACAGCACGGCTTTCGTCCCGTAAAGCGCAGACCATCTATGCCGCACCGAATTGCCCAAGTTAACAAACTCTATAATTGTTTACTATAGCATTATTCTGTCGGTGCGATGGGTGGTTGCGACATAAGGAAATTGAAGTTTATAGATAGAGGATAGACAGACAATCATTAATCCCCACAGATTAGGTTGACTGGCTGAGGGGAAAAGGCTGTTTAGAGACGAACGAGGTATTGTCATCCTGAAAGACTCGTTTCCGATCTTGACCCATGCGTCTCGCGCTAGCCTGCTTTCTACAGTAAACTTAATCAATATGTGATTACAGAATTCTGTAAGGACAACGTATGACATTTCCCAGAGGAAATTTGTCCGGCGGCTGTAAGCGGCTTACGGAAGACGTGACTAAATAAAGAAACGTAAAAAAGCTAACATATATTACTTGAAGTTTCTATTTTTAGTTGTCAGCTATTATTATTATATGTATATATCAGTATGTACTATGGGAATCTTTGAAGCAATATTGGTACGTAACTCGGCTCGCATATGAGATAGTTGAGGATTAACTTGGAACGAGGCACGTCACACTGGTTTCGCATATATGCAGCAAACGTTAGCCAATCGATCCATTATCTCTATAGTAGAAAAAACGAAATTGGCTGCGCACAGATTGAATTTGTCAAGCGCTTGAGAGTTTCAATCGTAGACTTACTCGATCGGAATAAAGAAAATTAATTTCGAAAACGAGACGCTGCGAGAGTATCGAGTACCTTCAAAAATGCTACCACGACAGGAAGAATTGAGAGGGTACGGGCGGCGTGGCACTACGCGACGCGCATTAGGGCGCCTTAGAAAACCCCGTCTACGAGGGGGAGTACCGTTTATAAACAAAGTAAGCGACTATATTGTTTTAGCGTTCGGTCTGCTTGGAATCGGGGCTATGGCTACGTTAGTCATTGGAACAGACTAATAGCGCAAGACAGTTATTGCCATTACTCATATGGGAATCTATGATGTTGTATCAGGAAAGGAGAGCGGCGAGGACAGTGAATTGATGACAATAGTCCTTCTGGGCTGGGTCGCTATAAGGCTTAGCGTGCGCGATATATATGGCGGCGAGAGGAATGCAATGAATAGCGCGCTTTCAAAATAAACGAACGCACGATCTTACGAGTAGCTGTTATTCATATTAGTTTGTGTGAAGATAAGTTTTTTGCGATCTCTTGTACGGCCCACGCACAACTATCCCAGTAGAGCAGCATTTTACCAGTTTTCCATTTCCCATCGCCGTCGCAGATAGCGGTGAGCACTTGCGGGGTAGCACCATGTGCCTCGGTCAATTGGACAGGCGAGGAAAAGCGCCATAAATCAATATAATACGCACATTTATTTTTGTATATTTACAAAAATTCTAATAATACTCCATTGCATCGTACGGGTCACCCATGGGCTAGGACACATTGCAGGAAAGCAGAAGTAACCGC
Organism: Varroa jacobsoni; assembly: GCF_002532875.2. Lineage (NCBI taxonomy): Eukaryota > Metazoa > Arthropoda > Arachnida > Mesostigmata > Varroidae > Varroa > Varroa jacobsoni. Next base: position 247,802 of record NW_019213644.1, read on the forward strand.
ATATTATAACAGGGGAAAATATGGACAGATGCCCTGCAATGATTTACCACGCACTAAATAGTTCGGGACGGCTAATGATAAAATAAAGCTTATAGTACTGCACAGTGCTGCAGAATCGTGCACACAATAAACGAAGCACATTTTCAATACACTCGCGTGCTAACCCCTGTAACTACCCCTTATAAAGTGATAGCGGGTTGGGTGTTGGGTGCTAAAGTGATTATCTGCTATACGGATCCTAAATTGTTTAGAGGCATTTATAGGGACGGCGAACCGATGTACTATATATATATATTTATATATACATAGGTCGCTGCAGACAGACCCCAAACAATAATTCAATGCACACAAGACAACAATGTATGATGACAGCGTCACGCTCTTATTACCGTGTTATAGTTAAGAATACGGCACAACTGCTACAAAAATATTACACATAGTAATATAATAGTTGAATATTATTATATAGCTCAATTAGTTGATCTCACGCCATTGTGGGTTTATCATACGATACACTAGCTATAGAAGAAGGCGGAATGCATATCGATGGCCCAGGCACAAGTCCCGATGTACACAACCTACACAATTGGAGGACGCACAACAATCTCTATTACGTTTTCTAATCCTCAAAGAAATAAAATGAAGGATTGTTTTATTGAGCGAGAAATTTAAGTGATAGTCGCGGGCTAGAACAAGTTTAATTCGAAATTTAACAGCGCAAAGTTGGACACCGCTGTCTTTGGGTCCGACAAACATTTTCTGTTTGTAGCTTGCGTTCAGGAGCCTCATAGATACGCATCAAAAAGTTGAGATATTTCGGCAATAATACACAACCAGTCTTATAAATGGCGATGCAACGTGAAATTTTTTAGCGCCACATAATGCAACGTTGAGCCTCTGACTGCCTTAATTAACTCCAATATAAGTGAGTCCTAAAATTAAGCTAGACATTAAAAAGTCTAGAGTATTCTAGAGAAGTGCCGTTCCTATTGTCGCGTTAAATTGTGTATATCCTCTATGGTTAGACAGAGAGAGATACACACATGCACACGTACAAGAGTGGAGTACGAAGCGCACATTAGTAAATCAGTCTTGCTGATGTAGGTCCGCTATCCTTTATCTATTGATTTTAATTTATCAATTAGATCAACGCAACACGTGTCCATGGTGAACACTGCGAGACAAACATTGGTCAAAGCGGATCTTTTGGGCTCCATTTGGGATCAGGACTATAGCGAACGAAAGCATCAACAACAAGCTCAATCATGACGGTGACGACGGCGACGTCGGTTGTCCTTCTTCCTCGCCCTGGTTCAATTTACATGTTGTCGCTTCTGTCACCGCTGTCTCTAGCGCTATCCGAACGAAAGGACGCTTTGATGTCGTCTTCGGGGTGAGCGTACCGTGTGTGCAAAGGCAGGCTCATACACATATAGACACGCATACGCACAAGCAAAGCGAGATATCTAATCTACTAGTACCTCTGTTCTCGTTACCGCCTCCGCCTCCTTCACCGCCCATAGAAAGAACCTAACCAATTTCTTCTTCCAAAACAGTCATTGTTACTATTATTCGTTGGCTCAAAAGTAGACGACTGGAGCCAGCTCGACGCATTTGCTTACCAATATAGCGACGACAATTGGTCCTCTGAGTATTTAACCCCTTTTTTGTTCACTTACACTGCCTTCCGTATTCGCGTTCGCGAACACGAAGACCGTCTATCCGCAAATCGGAAGAAGAGAGATTGCGAGCGCTCTGTCAGTTTGGCGAGAGACAAACAGCCTTTTACTCGCGGTATTTTCTTCAACACATATCTTCTTTAAAGGAAACCGAACAGAAGTTAACAAAGACAAGCTTGTTGCTATTTATGACTATCGTTAGGTTATTGGGTAGTCTGCACAGACTGCACTGCATTAATAAGTACTATCGAATCGATGTTATGAGCTATATTAAAATGACCACAGACATGCCAGAAGAAGATTCAAATGAATATTTATGAGGGATATTTATTATTGCAGTATACACATATACATATTAGCTACATTATTATTTCCTTGTTTGCGGACCACGGCACACTAACGTATGAGCGGGTAATGTGTTTGACCCATAAAACGATACTCCATCACATAAAAGATAGCTCAAAACAATAGACTACAATAAGGCAACCGAATCACTCTGTCATGTCAATGTATTGAAAGCCTTCCGAAGATGAAAGGAAATTATGTTGTGGCGACATTTATCTAACGATTCTGTGACAGTGGTAACTAGTGCTATGCTGGTCGCTGGGACAAATCGATAACAGGGGCTGCACATCTGTAGACGACACAGCCGTACGTACGATCTGCGTAGATATAACTGATGATCCCTTCAATGTTATTAGCGCAGGTTATATGCCCCTAATAAAAAGGGGAATAAAGAATTCCCGCATAATAATTTGTTCTAGAACAGGTTCTTTAGTTTTTGAGTTACCATTGGCCATTTGTCGTCCTCGCAACCTTCACAAATAGCGGATCGTTATGCGCAAATGTTCTCCATGACCGGTCCTAACCGTTAAAGATAGAATAGGCGCAAATATACGATGAGACGCCGTCTCGAGTTCAAGCCCTTCTCAGTATCAAATACAAGGCAAGGATTGAGCCGAGCTCTAAATTGCTCAAGTGACAGATAGGGCGCGGTGACAAATATAAGCATTTATGGCTTTCTTCCAAAAAGGACTTTCAAAAGTGCAACGAGCGATACGATCACACATTGAGACGTACTGGTACCGGGGTGGAAACAGTAGGGAACGTAAGGTTGATATATACACTTGGAACTATCGTGTTGCAGATTACAAACATCGTCCTGTTAATAGTCGTAGTAGTTGACTACGCGAGAGATAATATACAGCGAATGAAATAACCGAACGCATACGCCTACTCCGTTCGAGAACAGAGTTTGAGAGAAAACGGAGAGAAGACGCCAGCTTAAGGGAATAAGACTTGCCACAGCTGACGGCGTGACACAGATCGGAAATGAACTCAGACAACACAAGAGCGTATGTGAGCAGTCGCTAAAATCTGACCGACGTGTGAATGAGTGATCCTTCCGTCGTTATATTTTTACCTCAGTTCACAGTATACGGCCGGCCCTTCATCGTCACATCGTCACTGTGTGCAGCAACATAAACGTTATCATCATCATCATCATTATTATTATTAGCATCGTGTTTCCCACCATTGACAAGGGCGGCAGTATCGAGTATTGCCTTTGGGGCTGGCTGACAGTCTACCGCTACTGAGCCAGCCACCGCATTGGCCGGCCAGCGATAGTGAGAAACACGTTTATACAATATTTATTATTATTGTAAGAATATTCACGCTGACGAAGTGCAGACCTGCCTTCTCCTGGCACCCACGCCGAATGGCGGTGGTACGGTCGTGACGCCAGTAGCTGTGGCAAAGGGTTAGCAGAAAGACACTAGCGTATATTGGCCCAGAAAAAGAAGAGAAAGCGTTCAGAACATTTCGCAAGCCCGTTCGAGAAAGTAGGCCTACAGGCGAACACATCAGGACCAGTGGTAAGTACGGCCAAAAACGCTGCCGTGGCAAAGCGGCAAAGGCGCAACAGGAAAAGGTAATAAAGACGAAGATGAGCGCTCGTGAAGAAGAGAAAGCCCTAGCTATCTACTGCTGGTAAAAACTGGCAACCTATTGAATATCAGCAGGTTCTTTGATGCATCACGACCTTAGTTTTTGCCATTGGCGAAGGTATTGACAGAAAGTGCATGGCATTTATGCACATCGGAGTATTGAGAGGTTCTAAGACAATCAACTCATACGTTATGGCAATAAACAGAGCTATCATTCACGAAACGAGGTATGACGCACTAAATAGTTCAAAACAAGCGAAAGTAAAAAACCGAGCGTCTGCGGCATGATGATGGCTGATGTACCGGCACTCCTCCTTGTTGTGCTTTCTGTTCATCGCGATAGACAACAACTGGTTCTCACATATTATGTAATGTGTCGTATATAGTAAGACAAAGTTGAAAAGATAAAGTAGTGGCCACTATTTACACGAAAAGAATATTCGATAATAGCTTTACTATGATGCTTAGTATTACCATACTGTGAATTGTAATAGGGTACCTTATAAAAACAGCGTTCCCAACACGAGACCTTTTTTCCATAATCTGCAGCGCTTACACGGGCGAACATGCCTGTTACGCGTCCTATTAAATGTACATAGAGGTAGAAAGAGAAGGGGGCAAAAACAGGTGGTCCTAAAAAAAATCGCTGTTGATCGTATAAGACAGGCTTACGTTTGCCATTCGACAATACACACTGTAATGGGAATCGTTTGACCTCAATAGTACAACCGTGAGTATTATAAAATTAAATCTTACGTGTTTCGTTTAGAATGGTAGCATTTAGAGTTAGCAAACGCGGCTTTAAGCCATCACAAAATATACGGAGCCTATGCTAATATCAACGCGTAAGTCCAAAGACCGCGCTCAAATTGTTTCGCCGTTTAACTTTTATTTCATTTACACGAGGCAAATAGTCATAATTTCTAAACGGAACACGCGGAAAAATACCTAATCTTTGTATACAAACATATACAAAATAGGTAAGCAAATATATAGGGGTATATATATATATATAGGCTCATATGTTTGTCCGTCTGAATCTCTGTAGGCAAAGCGAAGAAAGGACTCCGCTTCTTCTACTCCGCATTGTGCTAATGTGTCTTTAGTGAAGTGTCCATATGAAGAGACGCTTATGGATTGGTACCAAATCATTTGTGAGAACGGGAAGGGTGCATGGTTGAGTTTATTCTTGGATTAGCTTACGGTATACAGGAGTTTCGCGACCATATGTATAAATCTCATTAAATCCAGATGTAAAATAGAGAGTACAAGTGCCAAAGAAACGGACGAAGAACTAAAAGCAAAAATTAACAGCAGAACAAAGACGCGCAAATATATGAAATTTTATCACAGCTGGGTCTGTCTAGGGTGCTGTACGATAGATGACAATTACCTTCAGAACTCAAAATGGGGGTACATGAGGAAGAAGGGAAAAACGAACGAAGACAGAGGAAATGTATGCTCTATAAACATATGTTCATATCATACGATGAACACCTTAACGTGTACTTCATATCTAGGTTGTTGTTAAGCTAAAAATATGACGACAAAATAATACACGTTTTTTTGTCATCGATACAAGCTTTTCCGCAATGTGATAGTGATTTAATCGCGATATTGTATATATATATATATATATATATATATATATATATATAGCGCTTCTCGAACCATCTCGGTAACGATTTCGTGAATTATTTATTGTTTTGTCATATCCAAGTTCTATACAAGTACAGGTGGCGATTTTTACCAATGATACAAAACACCATTTGCTTTATCTAGCCGACTATACGTAGAGATGATAGCTCGAAATGAAATAAACGTTTGCGGTTTGGAACCGTGGCGTTTCCTGCAGGGATCTGCATATTTTGGGCAAAATTTTTTATCGTATCTAACTTAAATATTAACCCCGCCTGAAATACACGTTAGAGAACGAACCCTGCAATTGTTTATTTTAGAATATATAGGAAGAAAAAGCAAACGTTACTCCCAAAGTTAAAATGGCGTTAATGTCCCCAAAAATAGAGCAGTCCGAAAGGTTTTGTCGTCAGAAACAAGTCTGCTCAATGACAATTTGTAAATGAACCCCATCAAACAATCATTAAAGCTACGAGCTCTTTGCTGATAGAGTATGATTCTTACATTTCCCTATCTTATGGGTTTAATCTAAAATGAGAGAAAAAACGCCTTCAAAGTTTAACTTTTATAAAGCTGTAATCTAAGTTCCTTATTATTCTAAATATACCGATTTGAATGGCCCGTAACGATCTAATAATATCAGAAGCTAACCTTTTCGTTCACGTGTGTTTTAATGCTATTCCTCCATCTCCATAGAATTCGCATTCATAAGTGTTTTCCTTACACATACAACTAAAATACGCCTGTACGAACGACTAGTGTCCCCCTATAATAGAATAAGTGACCTTGACGAAGTTGTAACTTATTTGCTTATGTCTATAGCAAGATAAAGCAATCCGGTTCTGTTTTCCTTTCTGCTTGCCTAAAATGGTAGCCCCTTTGCCCCTAGCTCGATAAATAACTCCTGTATCAACATCGCACAATCGTACCCACGTTAACATACGTCTTTCTAACTAAGTACAGTTAACGAGGCGAAACTATGACGTATACAAAAGTAATGCTAAAAACCCCATTCCATAAGCTTGTAAAGACGGCGGCTCTTCAGCGGTGGAATTATCGGCCCTGTCTTGTTGTATGTCATCAGTTATACATATATATATATACTCCTATGTTCGTTCCACTGTCTTTTTTGTCTATATATATATATATATATTATATAGCCACTATAGCTAATTTACTGTTATCTACACATCAGAATGACTGTTATCGTAATTATACAAGCACAACTATTAACAGCTTTTTCAGGTAGGATGTCACGGTAATGGATGGTGTGAAGTAACTTGCTTCGGAGTGCAAAAACAAAGAAGCACCGCACAAATTTTCAACCACAGACCTATTAATAATAGGAGCAAAAATGAAATATTTGAATTTTACTCTAGGAAAGAAATAGCATTTGCTTTAACAACGGGATGGCACCTTCGTTCAGGGATCGGATCGCGGCCATATTTAAGCGGATATCTTGCAGAAACCGCACTGATTTCGTAAATAGTTAGATATCGTATTAGTAACTTTGAGTTATGCCTCTAGCCATATAAGCAAAGATAAAATACCCTATTTCCATGTGGAAAAAAGTCATAGCTCCTAGACAGTGAAACGGACATTGCAATATATAATCCCAGGATTATTTCAATAAAGGTTGCAACGTTCGACATTGATTGACTCCGACAAGAGATTGACGGATTAATAAAAGTATCGCATCAACAATTTCAAAACAATGAAAAGTATTCTCGGTCAAAGTTACAAGTTCACTATCTCAGTCCTTATTAATACCTTTTGACGGTCATAGGTTTGTGGACTTCTTTGTGAAGCGTTTGTTAACCATGTATATATATATATATATATATATGACACTTTGGTCGACCCTCATTGTGGCCACAGTCATAGTCAGACTAAAATTGTTCTCGTACAGTCATACGGTGGCGGAGAGTATTCGACCCATTTGAGTCCTCAATTGTAATGTATAACACTTAGGATAAAATGAAAAGCTAGCCTAGTTGTATTGTGTTGCCGTTGGGGAATTTACACGCCAGAAAAGTTTACTTGGGCGGAGCTCTGTCGAAGAGTTGTGCGTTACTTCCATTGCTATCGGTGCACGCAGATCGTATACCAACTTAGCATTCCTCGTCTCTTCTGCGCGCGTTACGGTGCCATACGACCTACGAATGTACCTCGCCGGAGAGACGGGTTCGCTCCGAGAACGTGAAAAGCGGCACGGCCAGATTGAAAGCAACTAAAACTACATAAGTAGTCGTCTTTGAACCCAGATTACAGTAATTTGCTATGCAAAATACTGATCAACTACTGAAGAGTCAGACCAAAACAAAAGCACACATTGGATTGTACGATACATTCGTCTTCAACTACAGTAGACGCGTTCTGGTTTGGTAGGTCGAGAAATTAGGTACTTGAGGCCAATAGCGGAAAGTGTTCGAGAAAACAGTCTATAAAATCTAGAACAGTCTAACCTGGTAGCATTGGTGTCCATATGGGAGCTAGTTACACAGCAGTTGTTGCGCTCTTTTTCTCTATTTGCCAATACTGGGCTGCTCGCTTTCCAACCCACAAGTTCTTCAGCGGCAGAACGCGGCAAACAGGTCGCGACTTCTTTCGGCGCTAGGTGATCTCTGATGCGAGACTAGAGAATTATCTGTTGACCTAATCTATTTCGTACACGTGTGATCACAAAATACACAGTTGCCGCTTATAAACTCTCGTCGTTGTTGCTGCCGAGATGAGTGTTTGAAGAGACAAAACTCCATCTCGGGTCAAATCGGATGAATAGCAGCAGAGTCTCTGCTTTCGTAGCAATAGGATATAATGAATCGCGGACAACGCAGGAGAAAGCAGCAGCAGTTAGATAGGAAGCGGGCGTGTAATACTAGTTTTACTCGGGTAAACTATTATTCCGTGTCTTCTGAGGCACTATAAACTGCATTTATGAGCATCTACGCGGTGGGCCGACCCAATATATGAATGTTATATGTGCTACGTGATTGGCTGATTCATGGATGGCTGTGCGTAATATTTGCAGGTGCAAGGATGTCTGCTACATATATAGCATACTATGGCCCTCACCAATTTCTATTCGTCCTATGAACTGACAAAAATTAATATAAATAGGACACCTGATGATAAGGCCAAAACAAAATTCTTTCAAGGCAGTACAACTTACGTTACCTTTCGATATGGCACAAGCTCTCGTATCGGTCATCGGGAAGTTAATTCTTAGCTTTGTGCAACATCAGTGCATTTTCTGCAAGCCAATAAAGAAAACTTAGACTGATCATTTTCCTCACGAGCCGCTTTACGCCTTCTATTTGTATTATCACATTTAGGTTCTACATACTAGCCTGCGCCTTCACAAGGCGGTGCCAACGAATCCATATAAAAGCACCTGATGACAATGCCATGTACTTGCTATAGGGATTCGTATCTCAGAGCTTTATGAACAACGACAACAATAGTGGAAAAACTTAGGCAAGATACAGTGACCTTTGTAGCCTACAAGTACGTACGCTTCCGTCAAAGAACTACTCTTAGTCTTTACAATTTGCTAGCTAGTAAATGTGGTTAGATCTCTAAAACAAGAATGAATATGACATTCCAGCTCAACACAAAAGACAACGAATTTAGTTCATCAAGGGTATTAGCCTCAGAATCAACGGAGGCTACCTCCTGTGAGAATTTTATATGCTGTTTCCGGAAACATATCCCTGCTAATAATCTCTAGGGTAAAATCGTTACTCAGAACCCTTTAATCTTCCATAATGAACGCTGTAACGCCGTAAATATCTCTGAAAACAGGTTAAATGCCGAGGTAATTTTTGCTGTTTATACACTCAAGCGTATGCCATAAAATGTCTATCGCTGCTAAAAACGTTTTCTCTATTTCGGGTGGTGGACGTGGGTTGACGGATAACCTAGCATACGTCTTTGTTTAGTAATACACTGGAATTCCGTGATCAAATTATTGGTTAACCGGGTTCTGGACACGCCGTATCTAAACCCAAACGCTACTATCCAGAGGTAAGACTGGGGTATATACTGGCTATGTTTAGCAGGATGTTGCACGTGGGAAGAGGCAGCTGGCCGTCTCGCTAATTTTTGTCAGCAAAAAACGGCTAAGTCTTTTATGCAGCTCCGCCGACGATTCCGGCATATAGTCCATTCGTAGTTCGGCGCCGGTTAATCCATTGTTTTAGTAAGTGATCGTTGTCTGCGTGATGTCTTGGTTTCACTGCGTACCCATCAATTACGAAAATCGTGAAGATTATCGATGCGTTCATGCCTTCTATTGAGCTGTCGGACCAATCGAGAAACTATAATGATCAGGGATGGCAATATTTGACGCCTTTCACCTCAACGAGAACGCTATGAATGCTATAATTACGCAATATTTATGTGTGTGTGTGTGTGTGTGCAGGTGTGCATCTGCGAGGGTTCTTGTTTATGCAAGACAAGCCGGGGGCGTGGCGGTGGCTCATGCTATATTGATGACGAGCAATACTACCTAGCCACAAATATATTTGCAAAAATACGATATATTACAGCATAACAAACGTTCCAATACTTTATCCGTAGCGCCTTGGAGGCCGTTGATATATTGCCTTGGCCCTAAGCAACGCACAATATATATCTGCTATATAATATACGCTTGTATATATGTGTAACTGTATACTATCCTAGCTGTAAAGTGAAATATGCTCGGTTCTGTCACTGCTGTCTGCCTAAAAACTCATCTGTAGCTACGAACGGTATTACGTATTGCTTACAGACAAAGGATGGGGGCCAAACATCATCAGAGGGGCGGGTTGAAGGAGAAAGGGAGACGGGGGGGGGGGGTGAAAGCAAGGAGAGGAAACTACTGGTGCAAACTAGAAATAATTATTACCATACCGAGTAGATATCGTATTGCTAAGTGCTATTTTGTCACACGGTAACGAGAAGGTCATCGGGGAAGCAAAGTTATTAATTATTACTCGGCTATTGCAGCTGATCTGTGTAACAAAAATATCTCAGGGCCTCAGGGACTAATGCTATCACGACGTCAACTTTCTGGTTTTAATTTCCGTTTTGTTTACAACTTCCGCTTCATATGTTGATAAAATATTCACTATGGGAAAATTTTTCATACATCGTAGCCGAATCCGAGGATGATTAACTAGTTTGTACCGAGCAAACACGTACTCTACTATAATATTTTTGTTTGTACGTAATCTATGGCTGTTATCAACGTCTTCCGAAACCTTTTACAGAAACATACAATACTGCAGCATAAGCATCTAAAAGCCTTTTTCGACACTTGAGCTAGTGGGGAGCCCCTGAAACATCGGCTGGCTAGTTCAATGTACGAACAAAGGCGTCCACTGCTGTGCTACCCTAACTTTATGCCTTTATAGAAGTGCCACATACTGGCGTGAATAGCGTAGGAATGCACGATTAAAGATCATAGACTACGTGTCATTATATGCGTGCGATTGTTGTTTTGATCATTTACAATATATTTGACGTACTCGTTTCGTTCGCGCATAGAGGTAGGCGTGATCTGTGCACAATGCTATGTGCCAGATGCGTATATACGTATTGCAATTGTATAAACGTACGATGTTGAGCTTAGAAAATACACGAATGATGCCGTAAGGGCTCAAACGTAGTGAACCGGCGGACAACAGCCAACCAGCGGTAGAGCGGCCGTTGTTAACGACGTAGTTGCAGTACAGGCGGGTATTGTCGAGAACAAGATCGCCCAAGAACGGAATGGTTCTGAGGCTATCTTCCGATATTGTCGCAGGGAAAAAATGAGAATGTCACCTCAGTAAACGAACTAACTCAGAACGAAACGAAGCTAGCCAAGTTAACGAGCGCCAATGTTATCGGAAAACGGCTGAAAATAATGGTGGTAATAGTGGTCGGTGGTGTCGTACATAAATCAACCGACCGGGTGTGCTGCTTGTGAACAAATGAACACATGACCACTGGAGCTTCCTCAGAGTAACGTGGTCATGTCATCTTGTCATCCCGTGCTATCGCGACTGCAGCTGTTCCTACAATAGTAGCAGTAGCTTCATCTGCGGCAACTGCGAGATGTCAAGTTTTTCTTTGCAGACGCATATGACGAGATAAGTATGAACCGTCTGTAAGCTGCTTGATTATGTGGACGCTTTTACGACACGGTGAGGATAACATTCATAACGTCATAATTCAGAACCTGACTCGGCCGCGCTGAGTGAGAAAAAACGTGGCTATATCAACCAGAATAACGATCAGCAGAAAGCTGCCTACTGTTAGTCTAAGCTGAAATGAAGCCTGTGGTCAATCCTCGTAGGCAGGACCTATGGATATGAGAAATAGTTCCATCTCGGATTACCCAAAACAACTAGCTATAGGTAGCACCAAATGATTGACTAACTGGTTCCCAGTGAGCGCAATGAACGACTTATCGTAACTACTCGATCGCCTCTACGACGTAGTATCGTAACTTTATTATCGAATATCAGGCGGGGCTTTACGTAGACCCTATTCGTTTGTTTTGAATGGCGCTGCCAAGGATGTAACGAAGATAAATTTAGATTTGGCTCTTGTAATGCAACATTTAGGCAAGGCCTCATAACTTAGATTCTCACTTTCACAGAGGTTCTAGAACCCTGCAAGCGATCTAAGACGCATAATTGAATTGGCTTCGGCGGCAAAGCCAAACAACGTAGGATGACGTTCCTATTTGATGTTGTAAACACACTGTAAGGTCAAATAAATCGTAAGGTTAGGCGTTCTTTGTTGTCACGGCCGTTTCGGTGTCCGTACTGATTCAGTGCTGATTAGCTGAGACGTTCAGACACTTACATATGAGAGTTTCACATGAACACACAGCTCCACGGATGCAGGACGGAACGATACGAAATACCCATTTAGAAACACGTGAAATAGAACGATATGACCAAATTCGTTTGCAATTTTAGTTAGATAACATTTCTATTTTGAGAGTCCGTTGTGCCATAGGAACGGAAGAAGCTATGCGAATACGTTACATTGATAGCAAAGAAACATGCCTCGACCGATCGTCGTCTCCGGACTAAATTTTTTAGTCTGCCTGAGTAGTGCATAGGCACAGACGGTGAACCCTCTTTGAAAACGGTTATTAATATTAATGAAATGCACCTGCACTCACTGAACTAGCAACTCCCCAACTGCTTCCAATAAGCGTGGTGATCGCGATTTACACCCTCGCTTTGGATGGAATAAATACAAACAAAATATCTTCACTTGGTATGGCTATGTAGCAGCGAAAGACTTCAGGTGAAGTCCGTGAAGAAAATGGTCCATTTATGTCGATATTACAGGTGCCTAGATGGACATCTAGACTTGTTGTTTGTGCAGACATTTGTCTAGAGTAGGTGGACGACACCGGAACTAGTCTATCCACACTGATCAGAATTTCTTTTTCCGATTGTATTTGTACATAAAGCGCAGTTATTATGAAGCGGAAACTGCGACAGCAAACGTCATTATGGTTGACAATTTTATATTACCAACGACCTCCATCGTCGTCAGCTTAGCTATGCCAATGTTTCCAAATCTACATTGTTTATAGCTATGCTTTCTAATGTAATGTACTGTAGCAAAAAAGCAGTTCAAAAGCGGATTAAGTCTTCTTGTTTGCTTTTTGAGCTTCGTTTCTATGCCGTATAACAGATAGACAGCTAAGTGTGATATGAGTCGTCGAGAACAAAGGACCAGGCCATGGAACAGGGGCGAGGCCAAGGAGAAAGAGCGAAAAAAGGCCGCGTACTCTTATTCTTTCATACACCCTTCCTATTACTGTTGCCTCTTCTTCTCCTGCCAGTGCGACTGTATGCAATGCCGTCCTATTGATCTATCAGTATCTATCGGGCATCGATTGGCTGAAGATATTGGATTATATTGAAGGACATAGATAGCAAAAGAGGCTAAAAGGGGGAGGGGGGTAGAGGTGATGATAACGAGGCGATCAAGCATAGTAACGGTCGGATGACGAAACAGCACCTCTTAGTATCTCCTCTACTTCTTAAACCCTGAGCTATTTCCTGTGCCATAACTGAGGGTCAAGGTGAGGAGACGTATGAAGCGACAATAAATGACGGCAACGGGCGGGAAGAGTAGCTCTAGGCGGGGATAGTGAGAATAATCTTGACTTGTCCAGGCCACCTCCTGTGCCACGATGAGGAGGACCCAGACGTGCAGGAACTCTTTAACTAAATCCTACTAGGGAACTTTTCAGATTTGCGTAACCGAAAAACGGGTAACGATCCAGAGGATATTGGTGGCAGATACGGATGAACGAGCGATGTACACAATGGAACAAGAGCATTTTGTGAAGCTTCTGTGAGTTCGTTGCTAAAAAATTAAAGCATATAAAATGAACATCATTTATGTTTTTTTTTACGTGAACACTTTATGTGGCTATTCAGGTTGAGATGTTGGTTCGGGACTAAATGGCTATGCATTCATTAATATTGCCAAACGTTGTAGGAACAGGGACGCACCCGGCAATTAATATGTCGATATGTGGACGAAATTCCAAGTCACTTCCTGAAATTCTAGGTATACCTTGGCTGAGCCGGTCGAAGCAGGGCACTCATTGCGCGACTCTGAGGCGTGTTCGCAGGTATGAAAACCATTCAAAACCTAACTGTTTATCATATAACATTCGATGCATAAATTAGCCATTTTTTTGGAGTGCCATTGTTCCAATTACGTGTCGCCTATTTGTACTAGTGCTAGAAAAAATACTTGCAGCTTTCCTACTATGGATATAATTCATTTTGATTATATGCTCAGACGAATGATATGTAAATCAATAGATTCCGTCATCTGATAAATCGGCGTCCGGCTAATGTCCAGAAGCTTGCACTCGAGGTTCACCGACTGTCAATTTATGGATGAATCGTTCTACGGGGCAAGATTTACTATTCTGAAGGGGATCGACTAACTAGATTTTTGTTACCCCCGGTATTGGCATGACCGCTTCGTATCGAAAGCTAATAATAGTATCAAATCTATGACTACGAACCTGAAAACCGCACCTAACCGCTACCGAAACCAGTGTAGCGTTTATCAGAACGTTTCTATAGAATTATAGCAACTTCTACACCCACACTGTTATCCAGCTTGTCTTATCTTCACTACCTAGTAAGAGATGATTTGTATTCAGTTTCAGGTCCGACTACGAATGGAAGGGCACAATGAGGGCTTCTATCCTAAATGAATAACCTTTGTTAAGCGATGAATGCCCATTAAAAACATTCACATTTAAGCGCTTATTTATTTTTAAATTGAATGGATGAGTTAATATATTATGTAGTTTTTTTTTTTTTTATAAAATGTTCTTTACAAAGCGACTCCAAATTTCACTATATGCTTATACGGAATGATTTATGGATGACTAGTCACGTGTTTGGTTTAGGAGCAGTAGCCTATTGTGCTAAATAGACACTTTAAAGCTATCGCTTGTCAACACGATCATGTATTTCGTTACGAGACAATGATTCTCAAAGTGTTACTTTTATACCCAATAGATATTACGGGTCTTAGGAATTAAAACTATTAAGTCTAACAGTTATTTTCCCCGTATACGACGAGCGGATACTATGATTTAAATCGGATCAAGCATTTACGTACCAAAGTAAAACGTTCTTAATTGCATTGAAATGAGTCCAGAAAGACCGTGTGGTGCAGCGAAAAAGCTTTGCAAGAATATGGCAGTGACCTTAGTTACTCCAGCATCAACTTTTGGCCTCGGACAAAGATTTGCTAACCATCCTTGTTTAAGGCTCCATTCGTTGAGCCAGAAGTACAAGGGGACAATTGGTTTATGGACACGAGAGCTGCGTTTTACTGGTGCACGAGCGTGGTATTCGTTTGTTTAAATCTTTCTTTGATTGCATGTACTAAATACTCGCAAGATGAAATCCCGTATTGCTCCCTTCTTTTCTAGCACGCATGCTTACGGTAGATAAACGAAAACTAACCGTAAGTTTACGGTACGTCTTGCTAACGAGTTTGAGCCGCAAATTTTGAATTTATCAAACTTGGCTGAAATTGACGGCTAAATTAAATAACACTTTTAGGGAACTGTTTCGTTAGAACTTTACAAATGTAAAAATCGATCACTCGAGCAGGAACGACGTATTATAAACAATATCTGACTGACTTCAAAAGGGTATCGTCGCTGATCTATGCAAAAAAAAACAATGCCGTGTCAAGCAGTGAGTGTATGTCAACTCTTCTCATCGTGAGGAAAATACGCCCTTAACGGGTATCTAAGGGGCATGTTTGTTTCTTCGCTGACTAATAACGCTGTCGCAAATTTACTTGATGGTACTCAATTTTTTAGCAAAGTTGTTTGTATAGGGCCAATTCGTAACAAGTAAGAATCCTATAAACGAAACGTCTTGGTTTAGACATTGTGTATAAGTGCTTCATAAAGTTATTGTATGGCTTTAACTTTTCAGGGCCCTGCCAGTGCATGACATTGACACGCGTTGGTAACCTGTGAAAAATTGACAGCGCACAATATAACATAAATATCCGGTTAAAAGTTCGACGGATATCGATAGTACATTATCGTAGATTTCAATAGATGCATTCAAGTCCTCGTGTGAGTTTTGGATTAAAGCTCAAACCAGGTCCATGGGAAGAGAACCCTTATAAAAATGATTTGCTACTTTTGTATCTATCGTCTTGATCTTGGGTTATAGTAGAACGATACCCAAAATCCCCCCCCCCCCCCCCACTTTATTTATACTCAATACCTCTTGCAGTTGCGTATTTCTTGAAAATATCTTGTAGCAGGACACCTCAATTCTGTTCACTCAATTCAACGTATTGACGTGCAACGGATTATATAGGTGCCTATGGCTAATAGCGGCGTAAAGTGGCCTGTGCAGCGGCAGAATGTTCGTCAGAAACTCTGTAAAAAAGGTGCAGAATGAATACGTTTACCGACTAGAATAACGTAGTAGGTTTCAAAGTATGTGCGTCGAGTTGAAAATTTTCACACTGATGCTAATAGTTGGCATTTATTTATTTATTATTTATTTAAGGAAGATATATTATGGCTATGCATCGCAAACAGCGTATGCTACTGTTTGTGCCCCATCCAAACAGTAAGTTTTAGATCGAACAGTTACTTCTCGAACATCGGCTTAATATCGGAAGCTATATGGTACAAACTTTTATAAGTATGGTTTGAACTATATGTTTAATATAGTTATGTACACAGCGAAAGTATAAAACAGGTTCAAATATTAAGTTTTTACATTATGCAAAATCGTATGTTCGCGACTGTACTGCTAGCGACCGTTGCCACTGCAACAACGGCATTGACTTGTCCGTTGGTAGTGTGCCTGCCATAAAACCTGGTTAGCGGCGTCCTGCTGTTCCTAGCGTCTGTCTAGCTTGCAGATTCTTTAGTTTGGCTGATTTCCATATTTTGAATAGCTTGAAACGGTGACGAACATCAACCTCAACTTCCCAGCTTTTCTACCCAATCGACTGCTGTCAGGGTCGCTGTTGCTAACCGGTCTATCTCTAAACCGCGTAGCTCAGCTTCTAGCAAAACTTTCGGGTGGATCTTATTTATGCTGATTACAGAAATGTTCTACCCTAAATCGGACGATGGCTAAGGATGATCATACCAGCATCAAAAATACAATCTCTGAATTTGTTCACAATACTGTTATCATAAGGTCGCACCCCTGTTCAGCTGCTTCGGAGTGCAGAACCAGCAGTCGCCATAAAGTGATACTTTTCTCTTAGTGTACCGTGATGAATGCCTAGGATGAACTAGTATTTTGAGCTAAACAGACAGATAAATCAAGAGCAATGAAGTTAGCACAAGCATCAATCTGGAAAGCTTATATAAGAGATACTGTTAAGTAAAGAAATCTCGTACTGAGCTGTAAACATTTTAAATAACAACGCGCCCACATAAAAAAAGTTAGCGGATCCATTCAAATGACTGGGTCCTTATCGTGTCTATCCACATGTGTAGGGGCAAATGGATACACCCAGAGCAAGTATTCTCTCTCGATACTAGTCGTAAGATTTGAAAGCGAGGATAGCTCGATTATCAAGTCGAATTAGCCTAAGCCACCTCTTTCTCTATAACCGCCGACAGCCTTATTCCTCAGTTACACAGTCTTCGAGATGAAATCCCTTCTTCTCATAACAAAAGCAAAACGCTGTTTGCTTAGCTTCCACGGGGTTTGATAGATTTTGGTTGTTAACTGTAGTCTGTCGACCGGCTCAATTCGATACAAATTCGAAGGCCCCTAGACGCTCTCCTCAATTTACTCAATATATCCAGTTGGGTTTCTCGTTTCAGGGCAGAAATTGCAATTCAATCCTCCCAACATGCCCACAGCCCAGGCGCCTTTATATGCTAACCAAGTCACTTCATTCAAGCCGCGTTGGAAGATTTTCCTAATTCGTTTGTAGATAAATGACAGGAAAAAAGCTATGGTCGCTGGTAAGCTAAACAGGACCGTTAGCGGCGAGGTGTCCTCTTGTACAAATGTAAAAGTTGTCTGCATCGCTGTTTTCTTTTCTCGCGTTGGATCTCTGTCTGTTCCTTTGTTTTCTTCTTTTAGGGGCCTATCTTTGCCCCTGGCCGCACGCAACAGCCACTAACCGTTCTGATTACCAATTTTTGCCTCGTAGATAAGTAGGTTAGTTCCAAAACACAGAGGTCCATTAGCTGGTTCACCGCTGGTTTGACCGCAACCCGCCCGGCTGCTTGTTAGATATATTTGCCGGTGGGCGACTATCATATGCCATGCTGGAGAAGGCCGATCTTTCTTTGTAAGGGGCTTGCTTACTGCTGTTGGCGGATATAAGACGCACAATGGGGAGGGGTGGGGGGTGGGGTGGGGTGGGGTGGTCAAATAGACAGCGAACAAATCTGGGAAAGTGCCGAGCAATCCGGAGAATTCGGAGGCAAAGACGCCGGTCTATGGCCTTCAGGTATGGGCATGAGAGAGCACCTCCAGGTGGATAGAGGGACTAGCACATTAACTGAAAGATACTGATATAAGAGGCGTCTTCAACTCAGGTTAATGCAGCTGCTATCACACCACCACAGGCATATCTTACGATCAGCTGAGAGGGCTACCTGAAAAAGCTGAATATGTGCTGTTTGAATCGCAATCGCTTATTGAAAAAGCCAAATGCTGACAAGTGCAACAATGTGAGAATGGCAAGAAATTAAAACAAACTTTTATTTCGCACATTTGGATCGTTAGAAACGTCTTGCGTGGTTACGTATCTTATCACAAGTTGAGGATGCTCAAACCCATTACAGCCACCCATTGATGCTACTTGCTCAAGATAATATTCAGACAAGAAGGTGAACTACTGATAAAAACAGACACAAAAACACATGATGGCTATTTTATGCTGTCCCGCTACTCCAGTGTGCCAACTATCGCAATGATCTGCAAGACAAACAAAAACCTGGGTAAGGTCTTTCGTTAAGATCGTATTTCAGCCTGATTGACAGCTTTCCAAGCAATAAATTCTCTATAGACCCTTAGTAATTACTAGACAAGCAATAATGGACTGGCAACAAGTAAATCGAGAGTGGGCATAAACATATATTTTTATAATGCAAAAATCGTGACAAGGTACAAAAGCAAATGCACGAAACTCTGCCTGGCACAGCAAAGAATCTGGCAGACAACTGCTGACCATTGACCAAGTGATAAAAAAAAAAAATAGCTAAAGAAGAGGCCGAATGAACTAATGGTGCTTCTTTTGCTTTTGCTACGCTGATTGTATTTGCCAATCAACAACGTCGTTCGAGCATGAAAAAGGTCTTTCTTTTATATCGTTTAAAAAATACGTGCAGATGTTCCTGTCTAAATCACGGTAGCGGTGATCTATTATGTTTATTTAGCCGCTGATTAGTACTTCCTACGGCATTTCTCACAATGCAATATATATATATATATATATATATATATATATATATGTACATAATCGTGTGTCTCTCTCTTGTCGACCCCTGTACAAACTGACTAACATGCCACACGGTCCGCCCATCGTTTCAGTATATTTTGTTATCATCACTATCGCCTAAATAGTAGTGTATTGGGTAGCTGAGGTAAATTCAACGAGCGTGCTATCATAGATACGCCAAGGAAGTGTAAGAAACAACCATATCTGAAACTGATTTCGTCGAGCTTGCTTGATAGCATACTATTATGCGCTGGGTTTTCTCCGTAATTACTGTTATTGCTTTTGTTGTTTGCACCGTAAATTAAAATTTGTAGATGTAGGTCAGTACAGATGCTGTCCAATTCATCAGGCTTGTCTAAAACATTGGACATATCGCATTCTTCACGACGCTGTCGGACCTACTACGAGTTTACGCGAGTAAAGGTCCTGATTACAAAGTTCTAGAAGCATCAGATGCCACTACGAGTTGATTAAAAGCGCCGGAAGTCATTTGGATTAATCTGTGCCAAACTTCGTGCAAAAAAATGGGTGCTCGGAATCCACCGGGGCGGCACATTGCTATCTGACTAAATAACCGTGTTAACATTCCGTTCTAAGGTTGTTGGACATCCCTATGATTTTTCTATTTTGACGATCTATGCAGAGAGCGTCATGCTGACGCACGTAGCGCAGTATAGCAAAGCTTATTATTGTAATTCATTTGTACATAATTTGATAACGGGTCAGTTTTTGCCAATGTTCAATTTATAAGGTCCTTTGTATGAGACGTGTGACCCTTCAGTACTCTGTAATTTATCCACTCCAGTGTCTGTCTACGGTCACTCAATGAGAATGGGTGCTACCTCTTCCCTTCCGTCATCATTGGCTGACCGCCATTACTGAAAACATTACGCTACTAGGCTTAGGAAGATGTCAGGCCTTAGCGGACCGTTTACGCCGACCGAATCTACCTAGTTGGGAGCGAACGGAACCCTTTTCATCTCTGGTCCGCGCTCGTCCCTTTCAACTTTCCAATATTTCAACTTCTTTCCATTAAAACGTGGAAGTGACACCGCTATTTGAACGAGCTTAAATCGTTCAATATAGAAAATACATCGTACTGGATTATTCGACAGTTGACAGCAGTAATAGGGTGCCCTCACACTAGTCTCTAGTCGCATAGAATCTGTCCGCTATTAAAAAACAAAACGTATTCTTTGAGTACGTGCCTACTAGAAAAAGGTCTGGTAGCAGCAGACGGTAGAGCATTGTCCCAAGCGATGCAAATGCAGCTGCGGATGGAGCTCGCGTGTACTGGCGAGAATAACAAACTGTTCATGGGTTGGAGCGTTTCGAGGGAAACAATAATAGAACAGAAAAACAGGCCAATTCGGAGGATAACAGGTACCTATATGCTCTGCTATTGTTAACGTAACTAACGACGGAGCGCAAAACCAGCTCAAACTCAAAAGCCGCTGACAAAAGGCCAAGCGCCATTGCCGCAGCAAATGGCTAAATATACATTTTTCGGTAATATATATATTGATCTATATTATTTGGTAGATCTGTATCGGCAGAGATGCTTAGAAGCTATTCATCTCCTTCGAAAAAAAAAGGTCAACGAATCGCCGTGTCGTCACTTGCGCAAGAGTTACTTATAATTCCAGTAAACAATAAGCGTCGACAACGCATTGGTCTTACGCTATCGTATTTAGTAATACGGTAAGTAAAATGACTTGAAGTCTCAATAGTGCTGGTACTACGACCACATGCTACAACTCTGGATTCAAGCGCTTCGTTCCTTTCAACCACTTGATCTCATAAAAAAAAGTACGTACCGTCGGGTCTTGAAAAGCCAGCAGCCATTTCGAGAAACTGCCTCCCTATATCAATCTTTTATCGACAGTATCACTACTGAGTGCTGTGCAAAATTTTTGAAAGGTACAAGTATCTATATAGGGCTCCGCTCTGCCATAGCGGTGTGACGCCCGGTAACTTGGGAAATATGAGTAAAATAAGGAAGGCTACTTGCGAGCCGCTACAGGATTGTTCCGAGGCGCGCAAATGAAAGACGCTGGCGTCACAGAAGGGCTGCATCTCGCTCTAAATGAAAATCGATGACCTCACTCAAAGTAACGAGAATAATAGTAATCATTTCTGATTCCACCGGAGACAGAATTGCATAACAGGATCAGCATGACGACAGTCTATCGTTGACGTGATACTCGCTAGCAGAGATTGGGGGTTTGGCTTGACTTACGCTGATTCCTGGCCACTAGTAAACAATGTAAGACAAAGGTACCCTATAATCTCTCGAAAATTCCATGTGAAACTTTCTAAAACGACCTTGCCAAGGACTCACTACTCAAAGTTAGCCGGCCTACTAACTATTGCTAAAGTAGAATGGGTGAATCTTTGGGCTTAAAGCATAAAGCTGTCGTCTGCATGAAAGAACTTAACCGTCTCAAGCAGGCAACTTGTCCGAAAGCGAACGATTGCCAGCGAAACGATAAACAGCAGGCCTAAGGAAGGTGGCAAAGGCAACCGCAGCAGCAGGAATATCAAGAGGGACATTGCTCAATACAGCCGCCCAGAAAACGCGGCAAAATGCGTACGTATTAGAACCTGCGATTTCTCACCCTTGGGCTTATCTCTCCGCTTTATACACAGCCATGAACAACTTGATTTGGCCTGCAGGATGTTAAGTCTCTACTTATATATCTAGCTTACTATTTATATAAAGTTAGACATGATATGTTATCCGCGAGCAAAGGTTAGGTCAATCTCATTTTTATAGCATCAAGAGATGCAGATTATCGACGAACCATCTGAATATTTGCGTTGTTCGTATATGCTTCTTGGTGCGCAGGAGTATTTCCAACAGGGCTTCATTGAAGACTTGTGAAGATATGTGTTGTCAGCGAAAATGCGCGTCGTAAATTAGATAAGTAGACTAGACAGACTTGCGTGTTACTGAGAAAGGCCAAAGCAGTTTACTGAGTTGTAGTCTTTCCCGAGCCACCTCCACCAGTCACCTAATTCCTTGCTCTGCGCCATTTGGCTATAGCCTAGGTATATTTATACTCGGTTAGGTACACTACAGCTGCAGATTGGCTAGTGATGCTTGTGCACATTGACTGGCATCTGCATGTTGGCATTGCATGTTGTACTTCATTCGTTCCATCAAACGGACAACGCTGAGGTTCGCGTTCTTCATATAAGGGACTTACAGAATGTACGGCAGTGCACGTGTATCCTTAGGGCTAAAACGTTTTTCAAAAGAGATGGAGTCCTGACTGAGACGCGTGGATAGCGGGTCGCCTTGGAAAGAACGGACGGGAAGAGCCATAAAGAGTGGATCGGCACCGAATTCCTGCTTAATATCAGTAGACGCAGGGGTACGTCGGGACGGGGGGAAGGGGTCTCAGCGATAACGCCAATGTAGCCGACAACGAAAATAACAACCGGCAGACGAATAGCGGCCTAACAGGGACGAGCTGCGAAGGACGGAGGCAGGCCACGAACGTGACTTTGGTCTGTGTTCGACGATCTTTGAGGCAAAGTCTCCCTGCAATGATGCTGGGTTAAGTTAAGGCATTGCTGTGCACTTTTTTTTGATGGGCAAAATCATCTGAATACGCGGTAAATCACAAGTCACTGCAATTACAGCATAAACGCAAAAACGAAATTTGTTTGAAAGAAACGAGGAGATTTGTAAGTAGATGCTTGAAATGCAAATAATTAAAAAAAAATAATAGAAAAGTAATCGTATAGATCGCCTATTTTTTCGATGTTAAAGTATTTCTTTTTTTTTTTTTTACTAAAGATGGTTATTTACTGTCGAGTTGTTCTAGCGAACGAAATTTTAATTGCATGGCTATGTATTGTTTGTATATGTATCATCATCGTAGCTATCAGATTGTATTGTATTTCACCTACCAGTATTTTCTTTTTATCTATATTATAGTACTAACACTCGGTGTCTCTCTTCCCGTATGATTGTCAAGAGGTGTCTTCTCCGAGTGTGGAAGGTTACCAATTAAATTACCGGATGACGTAGCCGCTGGGCGCGAAGCCCTCGAGACCATTTCATTGTCTTCATCACAAAAGAAGAATAGGCTGATAAAGAAATGTTTGTGTTCTGGTCTGGTTCCTTTTATGGGCCTTAAAAGTTTCATTCTGGATAAATATTTACGTACTTCCAGTCACATTCTCACTTTTTGCTGTCGAGGTACTTCCCCATCGAGCGTAATGCTATGTAAAACTACTCTGGCCTTTTTGGGCAGTTCACTTGGCACGGTTTAGAACTTCTGAGAGGCTCATATTGAAAGCTGTCTGTTTTTCCAAGCACAAAATATCTAAATTAAACTCGCGGCCGAAAAATTCTACTTTTTTGCGATTCAAATGTAAAATTATGATTTTTCCTTTTTTTTTTTTTAAATCGTTGAGAACTAATGATTATTGTGTCGACGTGGAGATTAAGAAGCAAGTGAACGAAAATTAAGTTACAGCAAGATATTGGGGCTACGAAACCTTTAACAGTTTAGCAGACTTATATACAAGCAGAGTAACTGGATGACGAGAAGACATTAAGCTGTGTGAAGCTTGAGCCGTAGTTTGGCGCCGTGTATGGTGCATTTGTGCTACTGTGTCGTAGAGTTAAAGTCAGCTATTTCCTTGATACACGCAATGCCGGTTTCGATGGAACAACCGATAGAGGAATAGCCATGTTGCAGCACAAGGTCATTTGAATGATACCACTGAAAGCAAATCAGATCATTACGACAAATTAATGGAACTCGTGAAGCAGGGTAAGTGTAATAGGAGGTTAGGTCAGTGAAGTAATTACAGCAAGCCAGTGAGGTAATAGGTTAACTGAGTCACAGAAACGGAGCTAGTGTAACTGGATAGTTGTAAGAGAGTAACGCAAATAATAGAACAGAGCTTCATCAGATGTAATTGAGCCTTACTTTATGCGACTTTATCAATGCGAACGTATTGTACGGCGCATTTCCGTGAGAAATAGGTTTGCCAAAAATATCATGGGTGGACAAAGCTACCAATAGTCTGCGGAAAGTAAGTATCAGCTGCATGAATTGAAGACGAAGTCCGCTGCTTTGAACCTCAAGGTGGGACGGCATCCGCTTGCTGAGCCCCAATTTTACGGACTTAATGATAACGAATAATGATGAAGACCTTTGAAAGAGGAGATACAGCACACTGTATTTATATCTATTATTATGTACCTACCTAGTATTTTGAGCAACTTCTTATGTTTCCGATTATCATTAGAAAGTATGGCAACTTGGACTATTTTATTAAATACAGTCATTTATATTACTCTCAATTCTGGTAGCAAAGGCTGACGAAGCACAATCAGACGAGGTCCGGTCCTCCGGATAGGAATTGCAATTCTAACAAAATACACTTAGCTAAGGCTTAACTCTAATTTAAAAAGAACTAATATTCTCTATGTCAAGTACACTTCCACCTTTTTACAGATTGCTTGCTACCATACATTTGCTTGCCATTTTTACCAATCAGTATCCTATTGTTCAGCGAACTCGCGGACAAGAGGCTACAAAAACAGCATCATAGCATCTTCTATTTATCACGCTTTAGTAGTCGCCCCGTTTGTCATTGTGAGATGTTCGATAGAACAAGTTTAAGCTTGAGAATATCCGACCTATTCGTGAGGCTTGTTAGTACAAGATTGCTTTATCATCTTCGTTCCACTGCAATAGAGAAACAGGAAAGGCATCGAGTCCCGTCTCGACTTCGTATAGAACATGTTTTTCAGTAGTTGACAATCTGACTTCACACTTTTACAATTTCTTTCTCTGATTGATTGCAGGAAGTTGAGTCAGAAGGGTAGAACTATCAAAGCATCGTTATCCTAGCTATTGTCGTTAACTAGTCTCGTAGCGACTTCTTTCTGGTGTGCGGATACCACCTCTGGGCCTTGTGGAAAAGCCACAAGTGATTGCTCCGTACGTGGTAAGCGTCGTTAGAGCCAGATAACAGCTAGACAAGCAGCAGCTAAAGAAACGGTGAAGCGGAAACCAAAAGTGATAAGGGGCAGAAAAAAATTATTAGGAGTTCTCCAGGGGAGGATGGGTCCCGTTTCACGACTCGGCCCATTCTCGCTGACGACACCCAAACAGCAGCAGTCAAGCCTTTGCCTGAAGAAGCCGTGCGTTCTCTAGGGCAGGCTTTGGCAGTCGCTTGCAACGTGACATATCCGTTTCATGTAAGCAACGAATACGCCAAGTGAGTTAGCTACGTATTCCCTATTTTTTAGTAGATTTTTTTGTCCTATGGGTGCTTTTTGTTTTTAATTACCTTTGATTATCAATATGCTGTCACGTTAGAATCGTCGAATGGAAAAGTGTTTACGATAAGCAGTTCAAGATAGCAATACTAGCTACACACCAGAATAGATCCAATTATTTTGTCGCTCCGCCAATGCTAAATGAGTAACAAATTCTAATACTGCCTATGGATCCCTTAATCTTATTTATTTTAGTTTTTCTTTTCATTTTCATAGTTAAATAACGTTCTATATTATTTCGTTCTATAAAAATTCATTCTCCTACAACCTTTTTTAGGCTGCTTGGATTCAATAAACGCGTTATTTAGTATTGCTTAAGACGGCTCCACGAAATCTGTTCGCGCCGGGTTTCAAACCCAGATTACCATGTGACCCTTAATATAGTAGGCAATCACATTATTACTGCACCGTCATGGGAGTGAGCTATACCGACTGGGTAATTCTATAACAAATGCGCTCGGGAATTGCTCGTGACTCTGAATTATATGAAATAAATGGGATCAAATCTGGTGAGACAAATACTTTATCTCTCTAGCATAACAACAAGATGCAAGCTTGTAATATGCTTCGTGTTAGAATGCGTCACTGCCACTCTTACCACCTATTTATCTACCATGTTTAATAACTACCTATTTCAGTTAGCGAAATTTTCTTATGAAAGGCATATTCAGGTCAAAGGTGTAATTTCGTTACGTAGAAAATATGTATATATCTAAATTCTGTATTTGATATGACTGTGATAATAGGATCAGACGCGATTACGTAGCATCTGTACTCCGCATTGTATTGAACGATAACGACTGTATCGTAATAGGGTACCGTTTATGTTAAATCTCAACTATGGACACTGCAGCTAGAAATGCTACGTGATGGGCTGCTCCGGGAAGCCGGCCACTCTTAGCAGGTCGGATTATGGGAGATCTACATTGTCTGCTCTTGATGTTCTCCTTTTTCATAGTTTAACTATCAATAGGCTCCATGCAAGACTGAAGTATGGATAAGAATACCTAAGCTTACCTTCTGATCTTTTCCGGTGGTGTTACTAGATTTCCGGCCTTTTTTTTTTTTTAGCATGTAATTAACTTGTGAGGCGTGCTTTGCATCAAAGCGCATTAAGGTTGATCTGATGTTATCTGCTCGCGAGCTTGTCCTCCACACGGCCATATTTTTCCCTTTTAGAGAACGCGAAACCCCGTGAAGGAGGATTCATAGCTAAAAACAGGTTTAATAGACACCTAGCCCATCGTAAATGCTACCATTTTTGCCCGAGGTAGCCCTTAGGTCGCGAACATTTGGCCCATAATGATCTAGATCAGTCCGTCAGTGAAATCAACACCATAATGTTCATTTCGCTGGCGGACGCAGGCCACTTACCGATCTGGGGTTGCCGTGGGGTAAAAAAAATTGGAAGCTGTCTGCAAAATAGCCAGTTTCAACTGATCATTTAATTTGCTTTGAACAAACACTACTCACACAGTGTTGAAAAGAAGTCACGTATACCGCAGGATGCATTAGAATATATCATATGATGTTCTGCGCATTGAAGTTCGTTATGAATAGCCCTACAATAACGTCTGATCAGTTAGGTTTATAATACAGTTCTATCATTAACATACAAAAAATAATTTAGCAAATATAGCAAATTTTCTATAAATGCTAGAAGAGTTGCTCTGTCATGTGTACGGACTTTGCTGGACGAGACTATTTTATTTTTCGAAAATGAAAAACTCACGTAGTACACTACACCAAAAAAACCTGACCTAGACAGATGACTTTTTTTATAACCCTAGTTCCTACCCACTTTCACTTGTACTTTGTCATTTCACCGATTTTACATATTTGAGTACAATGAGCAATGAGTTCTACCGAAAAAAAAAAGAAAAAAGGACAGATGGAGAAACGTTATCAACAGACATCTGCGGTACTGTCTTATCACCTGCTTTTGGGTAGGGTTCATTAGTCTCTAATCTTCGGCCAAAGAACACTTATGAACAGTGTACTTAATATGATTAGATGATACCTATCGAGCCAAGCAAATTTATACGATTGTAAAATAGAGGTACGGACTGCATAGTCAAGAGGGTTAGCAAGGCAAACAATTACTAGATTCGTTTAATAGTCGCCAATGTAACCACCTCCCATTATGAAGGCAGATAGTAACGGGCTTAGTTGAAACTAAATAAGACAATGTTCGAAATAAGCCGTTGCTTTTTTTCTGATTGAAGCCAAAGTGGCTACGCGGAAAATTTAACGAAAACTGCTTAGGTTTAGGTCTATAATAATTAAATTAATAAATAAAAAAAAATTATAAAGAAGCAATGACAGTAATAGTAAGGGTCTAGTTCTTGTTCGCATGGGCCGCGGCAGCTTTTCCTTCTAACGAAAAATTAACTTAGAGCACAACTCCCATCTTCATTCTGTTGCGCTACTTAAGTTAAACTGGTGCATTATAACGCATGGCAGCGTGCTTACTTAAAATAAGTGTAACGGTAAAATGACATGATTACGATTTTGAAGGAACTTTTTGTTAGACCGGTGCGTCAAACTTCATTTTGCATAGTTCCGCTTTAACGTAACTGTTAAGTGTGTACGCTGTAAAGGCGAAAAGCGAGATTGAATTCAGATATTGTTCCGAAGCAGTCGCGAGAATAATGTCAACGGCGAAAAAGGCAGCCAAGGAGCGATGAACGAAGAAAGGACTGGACGGTACCCAAAGGCCACCGGCCATAGCTTGTACTGCTTGGCTCTCCCGGGTCTACTTCAACGATTGTCTTCCCCGCGCGTTTCATGGTTGCCTATCGTCTCCGAAGAAGATCCCGAAAGGAGCGTTTCAGAAACTAATTGAATTGGCGATCCCATCAGGAGCTAACTGCTGTTGACGCCTTTATCCTCCATGTTTTGCCCACTTTTCTTCTTTCATGGATTGTTCGTTGTGTGTTCCTCGCTGACATGAATGGTTAGGTTCGAACGCGGAAAGATAAATAAACTCGAGCGAAAGTTGTTGTTACCCCAAAGACGTACCAAGGAGCAGCCCCAGATATGTTCTTGTTTACGTTGGTTCTCTATACAGAGCTTTGGGCGTATTTCGCGGCGTACATCGATATTTTTCTATGATAAAAGCAATAACTGTTTCGATCCAAATACCAATTCATCTGTCTAAATCAGTATCGTAATGTAAACGACAGGATTTGAGTTTAGAGGTGGCATATTGTTAGTATGCATGCAAGACTTGCTAAAAGGAAAATGCGATCCCTTGATTAAATCCGATACAAATGCTCCGTATTCCGAAAATAATTTTTTACAGCACAATTGAACTGAAGCAGAATATTTTTGTTTGTATTTGTTGTTATCTAATAAAATAATTGAATCGGGCCTTTATTACCTTCGATGATAGTTTCGATTTAGGAGATAGGTGTAAGTATACTACTGAAGTTCTTTCAGCAAGGAGAATGCACGCTGATGAGCAAAAATATTCTCACGTATACTTTTTCTCTGTACAAATAAAATAGGATTATCTAAAATGCAGTTAGAGTCGATTTTGTGGTCAGCGTTCGTTCATGGGTTAGGCTCCTTCAAGAGCCTACCTAGTTTCCTACAGTTTCCTTTCGATAAACCAGCCTTTCATAGGCATCATATCTTCGAGGTGTCCGTCCGGAAAATTCGGTGTAATTTTTTTGTTGAGTGTAGAATTTTCTAGAGGCAAGAATTATTGAAACTTCGTGGTTTTTTCATTTTCCTCGTGTCAGCTTTCTTGCGATAAATGACGACCGCTAGTATTACTATATCTATCTAGTATTCGATCTAAGAAAACGTATTTTCCGATGCATGAACGACGACGAATTTTTGCCATATTTTTGCTTGTTTCGCAATAACCTCTAATGTATATTTTGTTCTACAGTTGTGTTTCATCGTTTCTACTAAGCTCGCAGGCTATCGGCAGGATAACGCACTGAATCAAACCTTCAAAGTACAGCGAAACAGATAGAAGGGCACGATGGGGGACGATTCTTACGCATAATTACATCTTACACGCATAATTACACATATCGTATCATTAGCACTATTATTTTTAGTGTGGAAGATACTGAAGCGATATTGCTACCATGATCGGAATGAGTCAGTCAATAAGATGTTGCAGGACACGTAAAACAGCATTGCGCACCGATGGAAGAGTTACCGGGACGTTAGAGACCAATCGAGCTGAAGTGGATGAGTTAAGAAGAACCGTTTGTCTCGAGGGTCGCTTATGGGCATGAGCCTCTTGCAAGGTCTGGTCTGCAGCGGTAAGCAAAGTGACAATCCGTCTCCATCCAGTCGTCGCACGGACATGTACTTGAGTAACGACCGGTAGAAGAAGGAGACAAGAAGAAACAAGCGACGCCTGTAACAACAACAACAACAAAAGGAACAAACCCAAACAGCATGTATCTATGTACCTTATTATCCGACAATATAACGGTAACCAGAAGACTGTTAGAAGGGTCGCTAGGTCGTAGCATACACCAGAGTCCTCAGGCCTCACTTCTCGTCACAGCTATTTCTTTTCCGTCTACCTAGGATAGCCGTCGCGCAGGCAAAATATCTACTGACGAATTACTCCTTTTGTTTAGCATACGGCCTGCCCTTATATATTTCCCCTAGTGGTACAATCTATTTTTGTTAACTACGCTACTTTTTGCTTTGTCGCGCAGTTCTTTGTTATTCTCAACTTAGAGTTATGTAATTAGAAGCTGAAAGAGCTTCCTCCTATGTGAAACCTATGTATCGGCACCATCATCAAGCACAAAACTTCGGCGACTTGCATTATCTATATATACACATGGTGTGGATTATCGGGATCAATTGCTTCGGACCATTGCATCTATCTATTGTATACGATATAGGAATTACAAAGTTACAGTACTTACATTGTTTCGATTATCGGTCGTAGTGTCGATACACAACGTTAGCAATAGAAGAGGATTTCTCGAGATCCAATTGTGTATGGAAACTATTAACCTTGCAATGTTTTTTAGCCTAACGCCAATATGTATGCACAAACACATTTTTCACAGAACATTTTTTACATCAAAAATACGTCTAAGTTGTATTTTTCGTTTATTATACTCTTGTATAGAGTACCTATTTGGTAATAGCGAGTAACCCTGATTGCTAATTGTTGGAGTAATTATCTCGCCTAGATCGTACCTTACGTCGCTCTCGTCATACCATACTAACGGGTTCTATTTCTAGACGCCCGCCTGCCATGACTTCTGCAGCTTCATCGATCCGCTTTTAGGTGCTGAGTCAAGTCCATAACAGCAGAGATTTCCCGGTTGTCAATGATTTTCTTTACTAAAACCGATTCTGTTGAAAGAGGAATTAAAAATCGGATGGACTTTTTCATTCGTTCGGCGAATGTCGTTGCGTCTTGTAAGGGATTAGTTCTTAAGTCCAAAAAAGAAGTGTGAAATGCAAACTGGTGTAATAGAATCGGAGGCATTGCAGGGAGTATCGACGCAACTCCTGGCCGACTACAACAGTGCACTGCTCTAGGCCTAGTATGTGTGTATATATACGGTCTTTGGTGGTGGTGACAGTGCTGCCATTGAGCATACCGATGCCGATGTTGTTCCTACTGCTAGGTGAACTTCCTATTCGGGACTCTGCTTCTGAGAATCGCAATTGGATTTGCGTTGGTGGACAGCAGCCGACTCACGCTTGGCCAGTCAAGAATGACGAACTGTGTGCCATGTCGCCGCAGGAGACGGACACATCGGATTCGAGTGAATAAAGACATCAACCAGATAGAACCAGATGATGAACGAAGACAGAGGGGACCTGGCACACTGTGTCTCCCGGCCTGTCTACTATTTCTTCGTCACTCCTCGCGGCGCTTAGTCGCCGACTGGTGATTAAATGGTGGCGGTTGCCGAATAACCTGCTCGGGCCGACCATTGTTTGTCAGAGTTAGTGAACTAGCGAGCAACGACTGGATTTGTGGGAGGCGAAGCGAGAGAGAACAACCGTCGGCTTGCGAAGTTAACCCGAGCACCGCCTCCCTCACCCCCAACGATCGAGTCACAACCGACAGACCGCCGCCCCTGCAACGAGCCCTTGAAGCGGCTATCGACGGTTGCTGCTGCCATCGCCGGAACCCGCCCGCCCTCAACGGAAAGCAGATTTAGGCCACTTGCTGGTCGGAAAACGACGACAATCACGTCGACGATGACATTACGAAGTAAAGCCGTACAATCGAGAGGGCGGTCGGAGGGTGGATGGGGAGTGATTGGATCGGAGTAGAGGATGTCCGCAGATGGAGGGCTTCAGCAGGAAGACTCCTTTGGCGGCTTTGGCACAGCAACGATTTCAACCGATGGCGAATTGCACTTGAGTAAGTGAAATATAGATGCGACTCGTGTGCCTCCTCTTTAAACTAATAGAGGAGACTGGCCTTCTGGATCCCCTGATTATTGTTTTTCGTCAGAAAGAAGTCCGGCCGACCAGAATTGGCTGGTTCGCTACTTTCAAATGTTTATTGCAGTTGGCTGCTAATTTTACTCGAATGCAGTGAGCAGTAAACAACGTTTCCTTTATTTTGGCTATGATTGAACTTAAAGAAGAAATTGAAGTGTGTTTTTGCTTATCGCGACATGCATTACGTGAGATCTGATAAGCTCCAATTATGGCAGGGATTGGGCCCTTTATACTGACACCGTTTCCTCAATTCAAGACCCCTGTATTGTCGATCCGTTAGTTTGTCTGTATTACTCGTCTATATTTACGAGATATTCTCACATAATGACAGTCTCTTTTGAGTTTAGCACTTTTTGAGGAAGATAATCTAGCAGTACACGTATAAATAGAGATAGGCCTGTAGAGGGCTCAATCAGTACGTTGTTTACTGTTAGACGTTCGTTTACCCATCGAATATCTAAGACTGTGCTTTGGCGAAGGTATAGCTCACCGATATATAGAATCAATCAAACGGAATTGAAGAGGGCTGTAAGGGATTAGAAATCAGGGATTGAGTGTCAGCAGTAGACCAGTAAAAGGATCGAAAGCCGACTACTCACAATAGCTCATCATCCTAATGACGATCTCGTATGATCTATCTGTTTGTCTCTCTATCAATATGGCGGTCCCTGAGCAGATGCCGGCCGCATTCCATGATCAGTTAAGTCCGTAGAGTGCTGAGCTGACACTGCTAGCATGAAAGCTGTATACGGTACCGCATGCTGGTTATAACGGTTTGCCCTGCCTTCTGGTTCCGCTTCGCGGTGACAAGCTGTGAGTAGAGGCAGTGACTGCAGTGGGACAGCTACGATGGAGTCCGTCTCCATTTGAAAAACTCGCTGAGATTGTGCATTACCCTCATCGCGCGCCTAAAGGCAGTGAAGCCAGCAGAACGCGTGCTTCGGATGATGATGCGCTTAACCAACTGTGACACTGCTAAGGGTATGATAGAGGCGTCACAGCGGCAGCCAGAGTAATGATAATACCCATCTCCTGTCTGTAAGTCTTTATGATAACAGGGCCATTAGGTATCGTGGTAGCACAACGCGTACGTCGAACGACTGAATCCTTAGGGTCACCATTATGAGAAAGGTATACGACGGTACTATCGAGTAAACCTATAAGTACATGGATGTACGTGGCAAATTAGCATAATCCACCCTTGATGCACGATGGGTGCTCATTGATTCTGCTTATAGAGGCTTTTTGCTGGCTCCAACGCTGACAGCAGAGCGCAGTCGTTAATCGCAGTGAGTTGTCTTTTTCCTTTTCCCCTATCGAAGCTGAGGTAGTGCGGCGCACCACTATAAGCTAAGACCGGCGCACTGTAGCTGGACCTGATGTCATTGGCTACGATGCCAGTACCGGTCGTAATGGCAGTAGCTGATCGATCTGATAAAGCCAACAGCTGGCGTAAAGGTCACGCCACATCTATCGATCGGGTCGATTAGACCATTCGGTGGCCCCGTAGCAGCATTCAGTAGTCAGCCGTTCGGTAACGCGAGTGAGGTAGACGACCGTGGTGGCGATATTGTCCAGTATAGGATACAAACACAATTCGTTGAAGCTCGTCAAGCTTCGGTGTAGAGGCCGCTAGTTGTACGCCCAGCGTACGCCCGTACGTAGACGGCTGAAGGATGCGACCGATGACAGGCTCTGATAGCCACTATTTGCTGTGACAACAGTATGTTAGGCGTCGACGCATGTGGGGTGACAAGCAATAACACGCGCGAACAGTCCGAGTACGAGAACCAAGTGTTGATCAAGATTGAGAATCGCACAAAACGGTATGAAACAACAAGGCATTGCTAATAGCGACGATAATAGGAACGCCATCGATATGCAGCCAGTGAATCAATCGCGGCTGGTCACTGACATCGTGGTAAAGAATAGAAGTGTGACGGGCAGCTGGCTATGGAACCGGACACGTTGCTTCCTCAAAAAGTGTGGCTTCCTCAATAAATCAGTATGTAGAATGGGCGACATTTTGCTTTTACGGGTTTCTCGTAGAGTTACCAGAAGCTCAGTATGGGAAGCGTATTATTATTATAGACGCACTGATGTTCAGTAACTGGAGCATATCGGCACAATTTTTTCAACTTATTACTCCCAGTCAACACGCCACCTTGTTGTGCAATACTGCTATAGTAGCGGATGGCTGTTGAATAAGTTATTCCTCCCGTAACTTCAGCTGTCTTGTACAATCTGAACAAGAGTCATTTTTATGTTATCATCAACAGCGATTTGTACTATATATATGTATACATATATTTAGTTCTACTATTTGAAACACAGAGACGGTCGGCGTGTACGGCAATGTCAATTGCATTACCTGCCTCAAACCAGCAGCAGGACAATAAATAAAAATTAAACGTAATAATAGTCCAGTCTACGATTGTACGCGTACGTAAAAACCCTGTTAAACGTTTTTGTCACTATCATTAAGAGAATACAAACAGACTTTTAAATTGTTTTTCATCTACATCGTTCAAAGCTCAGCAGGGGAGTAACTTAGTCATGAATGCTGACGTTATTTCACAGAACGAAGACGTAGAAATGGGCTTCAGTAGGTGCAGTAGTTCAATGTGCTCGTATCTATGCGATAAGGCCAATAGCTATGCGATAATTTTCAAGCATTCATACCAAATACTGGGCGCGAACGCTTAGAAAACGGTAATAGCAGGCCGACATAAATAGTCAGTCAGCTAATGCGAATGTCACGAAAAGGAGAATGAACTTTTGTGACACGAAAAAAGCATCCGGGATAGTTTTTAGAGGATTCCAAGGTAGCTTTCCAACAGCGTCATTGGTCATAATATAAATTGCTCTAAGAAGTGTTCTTTGAAAGGCCTTATTTTGGTTACCATTGCAAAGGTACTCCAGAATGGCTCTCGACACGCACTTACGTAAAAGCTGCCTACACTTGCTCACACATTTGAAAGTATGATTTTTGTTGTCGTATTTATAAGAAAAAACTTTGAAGTATCAAAGTTCCGGAAGATCAAAAGTACCGGCCGCCAAAGTTAACAGCTTTTACCATCTAACAACGACGTTTAAAAATTAGGATAATTATCAGTAAAAGCGGAAATTCCGCATTTCTTGCGGAATATTTTGAGACTGATAGGCCACTATTAGTATTTACGAGCTACCAAAAACGTTAAAATAAGGTTCACTGCCTATTTTGTTTTTAATTATATCATTCGTTACAATATTCTTCAAAGTATAACTCTAAAGGCCTTATTTAAATATAGCCCATTAAATAATTATATTTCAGTGCTTCGAATGAACCTAACATTCTTAGTCATTTTTTATGAGAACGTCTGTGACTCTCTTCTTCACGAGCCGCATTTCAAACGACCCATAAAATGAATGGCGTGAAACCCTTTATCGTTAAAAGGATGTTAGGTTTATTTAACGGTAGGGTAAATGGAGTATAATCTGGACTCCATTGTGAGCCTAGCACATCTACTACCTAATATTCGGCGTTTGCCGTAAAGGGGAAGATGAAAGTTATCTGTATACTGAGTGGGCGCTCATTTTGCAGTGATACGGGCCAAGCAACATCTCCTACCATCGACAAGTACATAGACGACGACAGACAAATTTTACATAAGAAAGTTTGTTTATGATTTTCGACAAGCGTGTTCTTTATAAGTTGATCTTCAGTAGGCCTCCGTCATGCTATTCCTACTATTACATCAACCTGTCTACTCATCTTTCTTGGTCCATATGGCCTGCGAAGGGACTGTTATCTATGTACTTTACTTCGATCGTCCTGTAGATTGTTCTCCTATAAAACACGAAGTCTAGACGCTTTGAAAAAATTGGCAGTTTATATGAAATTAGGCTGCATACGAAGAATTATTTTCCTCTCTGTGTTGACCAGCATTCGTGGACAAGCCAAGCCTGGACTATAAAGCTGATACGAAGGCCAGGGACAGGTAAAAAGGTAGTAAAAAAGCAACAGCTTCAAGAACCCGTTCGTTCGCCTCAAGGATTCAGATTTCCCGAAAAGTAAAGGACGTATGCTAAAAAGAGTAGAAGCCAGTTAGATCAGTAGATAGGTGTGCTGTCTCCTCAAGTAATTTCCCCACAATGAATAATCCAGCTGAGTTGAAGACACCGGGCCTTATTGAATCTGAAAGATATTGCTAGAAAGGGAAGAGCCCTGCGGGTCAGTCGGGTGGGAAGGCAATAGTAATAACGGTGTCTGTGTTGTCCAGACAGCAGTTATCGTAACCGCAGTAGCAGTCAATTGGTAGAATGGATGAACATTTGGTCGCGGTACGGTACGCCTTTGATGCTGGTACTGCAAGAGGTTATTTCGTGCAAACAGGACGCCTTGAAAGAAAAGTTGCAGGAAGGCAATATCTACAGAGGGCCAACCGCAGCGAAACATTCATTTCGTCTAGCATTTAAAGGGGGCTGTTGCCCGTGAACAAGTATCGGGAAGAAATGGCCAAGGCCAGACTTAACGGTATCTTCTGTTTAACGTTGCCAAGCAGAATGTACAAATCCACATAGACATGTCTCGGCCCGCAAAGATTCTGTTGCGATGCGGCGAACCTTTCTGACGCCACCCTTTGAAAGAAACACGCGAGTATGTATACTTCTCTACAGGATAATAAAAGTAAACAATTGAAAAAGCTACTCCTGCGAAACTTTTGTTGACGAGAGTGTTTTTGATAGATTAGAGTAGAAAGCTTTGTACCTAAATGCATGAGGTGTAATAATCCTAGTAATATGTATTATTTGGAATAATAACACATGTTAGCTTCCATTTGCTTCGAAACAATGTTTTCCCTTTTTTTTTTTTCTAAAGAAATAGTTTAACTGTTCCTACTCTGACATTTTCATTGTGACTGAAACATTTGTATTGCTGTTCGTTCCGAAATTTAGCTTGCGGTATATCGCTATTTTTAACGACACGAAGAACTGTATTTCAAAATCGGACCAAGATTGCACGAGTTTCGATTATGTACGAAAATGATACAGATTTGAAATGAAAATGTTTGTTTCCAACATCTCTATTAAAACGGTTATCAGTAAGCTACATTGCTTGCCTCCAGGTAATACCGGCATAAATGGTGCTACTGATAGGAAGGTAATAAAAGATAAGCACATTAAATACTACATGATTTCCGGGACTCGTTATGTGCGCATGTCAGCGGGCATTAACTGGAAACAACGAAGCCAGAGCAAACCCTAACGCTTCGTAGTGATCCATCTCTAAACACCAACCTTCCTTCTTCCCATAGTTTTTTCTAAACATTTCTCTTTCTAGCCATCTGTC
The DNA here is from genome assembly GCF_002532875.2 of Varroa jacobsoni. Classification (NCBI taxonomy): domain Eukaryota; kingdom Metazoa; phylum Arthropoda; class Arachnida; order Mesostigmata; family Varroidae; genus Varroa; species Varroa jacobsoni. The sequence goes on from NW_019213644.1 coordinate 285,158, forward strand.
GATCGCGTCCGGTATGCTACAAGGGCGCATCAAATGTTGGTTAAAACTTGTTAATGGTGAATAAAACAAAATTATGTTATATAAAAAAATAAAGGTCTTCTACGCAGAAATTTACTATTTAGGATGTGGCACGCTTTAGGAGTGCCCTTCCTAAGGAGTAAATATCCTCACTAAAGGATTGCTAACATCCGTTTCCGTTCCATCATCGGCTGCGGCCGACATAAAAGTTCTCAAAAAATCCTCGTATGTTTAAGTTAGCGAACACCTAAAGATTTTCCCTAAAAGCTTTTTCGTTTGTAGGCATGAATGAGAGCGTATTCGCAGCAGTTCCAGGAACGTTCCTCACGAGTACCAAATTGCACAGTTACAGAAGCAAACAGATTGCTTCTGGACATTTCACTCGAAGCGTGAGGTGTAAATAACACAACCACTCCTGCCCTCTCTCTAAGCACTAGCAGAAGTTTGATGATTAACTGCGATGCGATTAGAGCTTTTCTTAGTTCTTCCATTAGGCACACAGGGTACGTTGCACGTAAGTTGGCAAATCAGATAACCGACAAAACTCTATTTTCAGATACATTCAATGTCACAGCCGTAAAAGACTCATAGAGGATGATCGAGCGACTTGTGCTGATTTTCTAGATAGACGCATAACCAATACAAAGACGTCTATTATGGCTTTATAATCGGTTGAAGAAGATGTCGCCGGGACAGCCAGTATGACTATTACCATCTATCGTTAACATTTTATTGCTGCTTAAAGGAGAAGGTCATAGCTACAGTGAAAAAGGGTACTCGTTCAGATCGTTTCGCATGGCGACGGCATTAGCGGTAGAAATTCTCGTGAAGGTTAGCAAGAGCGAACGAAGTGAACGCCTTCGGCGACAGTGAACGCATGAACTCTTTCAAGAGCGCTTATCTCCACGGAGGAGCTTGACATTGCGTGGTAAGAGGAACAATACGAAGCGGATCCAGACCGCTGGATCGCTCGAAAAAGGATCTGTATAGAGCCAGAGAACGTTCTGCGGCGGTTGCAAAGAGTTAATAGTCACCTCCGCGACTCTGTTGCCTTTGATCTTTTACTTTTACATTTTAACCCACGGCCTGCCGTATCATGCGCGGTTAGCTCAAGGCAAATAAAGAACACTCAGTCTAAATAGAAGCATAGCAGGAGATAGCGGATTGGGACGGACGTTCAATTTCTTTCATTCGTACATCCACATACACAAAGAAGACTTTTCCTCTTGTACACTAGAAAAATACGAAGGTCGGCACCTAAAACTGCGATCTGAGAGAACAAGTCGATGTAGTATGCACGAAAACACGGAAGGGGGCTGAGCTCAGTGCTGCAACGATGCTGCAAAGCGATGTCAAGGATAACATGGAAAGCTGCCCCGAGAAAACACCGGTCTTTGATTCCGCATTGGGCAACTGCAATGCAGCCATAAGAGGACCTTGTAAGAGCGTATTACATCAAAATCGAGTTTATTCTAGTTAATTCAAGAGGCAGACTGAATAGTCAACACAAACTAGGAAGCTAATGTACAATAAACACATTCTAATTATATACATTGCTGTCTTTGCAGGCGTATTTTAGGCTGAAAAAAAGAATGTAACATGTTGAGACGTACGTCATCATCCGAGTATATATATCTTAATAGATATTACTCCTTCAATAAGGCGCTAGTGCAACTTATGTAGTGGCTAAAGCACAGCTTGAACGAGTTGGTCGACTGCGATTGCAGTTCTCTCCGTAGTAACTTATACCAATTCGAACTTCGAGATCGTCTAATTTACAAAGCGTGAAAAACTCTTATGATAGAGCACAGGCCAAGCCTAATCTTCACATTTACAAGGGTGACTGTGTTCGAGTAAATATGATCTGGTCAGAAACAGACTTGCTTCTATCAATTAATAATAAGGTAAACGCACAGGATTTGTGCTTAACTATTCCTACCGCATTTATCCTTATCATATATAAACTCTTACACTACACGACGCTGGTGTTAGTACTTTGGATAGCATAAATATTTGTATTAGTTATGTTTTTGCTTCCATTCATTATAACAGTATTTAATGACATTGTGCTTCTTTTATGTGTTTTTTTTAATTTCGTTGCGTTTTGATTGGTCAATCGGCGGCAGTCAGCGGAAGTGAGTCGCTTTCGGTGGTGCGTGGCGCCATCCTCGACGCCACTCCCGGTTTCATCCCCAGAGCCAGCCATCGCTTTTGCATCGTCGTCACCGCCGCCCTTCGGCGTCAGGCGCGGGGCTCGTGCAATGGCTACGCCTTCGGCAAAGGACAGCGTCATGACATGGGACATGTCAGAGCCCGTGGGCAACGGTACCGACAACAGTAATGCCCTGTCGATGATTGACTGTCTGCTCAACGCATACAATAGCAGTCTTCTTAGGTCTTCTAGCAAGTACTGCAACGCTACGTGGGACGGTTAGTACCCGCCATTTTATTTAGTTACTACGATTAATCATGCGCAAATTGCTTCGGGCAAATTTATATATGAGATGATCATTCTACGATATTTATCCCTTGTACTTCATTCACGGCATTCTGTTGCTTTATTTTTAAGAAAATGCCAGTTCTTATCTTTTAGTGTGCCGACGTTTTCAGTCTCAAATATTATCATTGACTATACCTTAGGCATCTGTCAGATCATATTATCCGTGATACTATCGAGGCCTTCCTTAAGTAAAACATTAAAAGCGTAAGCTTGCAGATAAAATGCAAACAGCCGAAATCTAAGAAATCACCCAATTCTGTTATAATTATTAGATCAATTCAATGAAGGACGATAAAATCCACAGTAGCTATCTGACCGGCGTGATCTAACTTGTTTATTTTTCATGCATAATCAGGTTTGTCATGTTGGCCACTGACGCAGGCAGGACGCTTGGCAGAAGTGCCATGCTTCGAGTCTCTAAACGGCCTATATTACGACACTTCGAAAAACGTGACGCGTAGGTGCTTCCTAAATGGCACTTGGCACGCGAAAAGCGATTATTCCAACTGCGTACCGCTCATCTCTATTGATAATCAGGTCGATGTTACTATCTCGCCATTTACAAGTCACTTTAGGTCTTGCTTTAGTCCGGGCTTACAATGCCATTGCTCGTCTCTAGTGTTATCAAAGACCCAACTAAAAGCGTATCGATATTTGTTTGTCATCTTTGTTTGTATAGTGTTGATTGGTTGTTATTTAGCAGTTAGTAAATTTCGGGCTTGAAAAATGCAAGGAAGTTCTTTACTTATAACTAGAAAAAGCAATAGCTTATCTGTTTGATGTTGACCGCTACACAGTCACGAGATAGTGGATAGAGCTTGCTACGCCTAAAACAAGAATAAAGTTAGGATTAAGTTATATTATTGTAGAGCAATAGGGCTTGAGAAGCTTGCTTCTGATTGGTTAGTAATAAAAAAACGACGAGCCCTTGATGTAGCGTCCAGGCTATTAGAGATCATCTGCCTGTTAGGCACCATCGTGTTTACACAACTCCTGGTTGTCCGCATTATGTTTATTGCTTTACTATTCAATCTCTTTCAGAATCAAACATCAAATATAATGATATACTCGATCGGGTACGGATGCTCGATGGTAGCACTTATTATAGCCATTTGGATATTCATCTATTACAAGTACGTGAAGCTAAGTAATTTTTCAATTAGTAAGTAAGTCTGTAGCACAGTTTTAACAATGAACCTTATAATTCACATAGACGTAACTAGTTTTAGATTGTGGCCGCATTTTGACAGGTCAATTTTTTAGCACTTGACATAAACGCCAGTAATTTATACATAGAGCATAAGGATGCCATGATTACAGTTTGACCCACCGAAAATAGGGTCAACAATTATAATACATACTTTTGAGGCCGCGTTGATAATATTAGCAGGTAAAGTAATCTGTAGTGCGAGACTGTAGTCAACATCAACAAACTGATAGTCATTAATAGAAAGGTTCCCACGGCGAGACGTCCATTGAAATCGAGGAAACCCTCGATTTATTCTAATCCCCCCCCCCCACACACACACACACACCCCTATGATTTTTCGCTGTGTCGAATCCCTAATTTTCCCCCAGGCTGATCCGGTTGTTAGACGAGAGCAAGATTATTTAGGTCGACTAGGTTTGATCCAGTAGATATTGTGCAGCACACTTACTAAATATACGTAGACCTGATCGGCAATTAAGAAACGTTAAAAAAAACTGATAGTGTCATAAAAATGATTATCCAAGATACGAACAGGAGACATGTATACGCTGTCTGCTTTCGAATTCGATTTAATCTGGATGGTATCAAATTTGTTCAGGAAAAAGCCCTAACTTAGTACCAAAAAGGACCCGATTCTATTTGTGGTGCCAAATTCCAGGTAAAAATGATATATCGAATCGTTGACGCTGTAAATTCAGCGGACCAAAAGGTCTTGAATAGATCTCGAGAAGTAGTGTGAAACATAGTTCCTATTGTTGAAAAATGAAAGGAGTAAAGTTCATTATATCTTCTACGGTATATACTCTAACGTAGACAAACTACGACTATCTCAAAAATAGCATCGTTTTTCTAAGGTACACTTACACCTTTGTAGAAACAAATGTACCTACAGATATTTATTTAATCTTATCCTTCGACCGTTCGTACGGTTTCAGCGCTGCGCACCGGTGCTGCGTAAGCACAAACCGATAACACTATTTGTAGCTATGCATCGTTGAAGAGGACTACATTTCGTAGTGGATCCATGCCGGTGTCGGTCGAGTTGTATGTTTATGATAAGCGTGCATGCCACTAGCACAGATTTACTTCATACGCTTGTTGATACGATCGCGTAATGGCTATATGTCAACTCTGAAGGCTTATATTTTAACCGGTTTCGTCCTCCAGCTCATGGTGACGCTTCGAAATGAACCTGCTGTAGTAGATTAGATAGCACGTCGTATCCACGTTGAACAGATATTCATCTACTTCCTTACGTAGCGTCTTTTACGTACAGACAGTATTTCGCATCTGTGGAAAACATAAGCTCCAACTTGTGATCGGACTATCCCGGCTAGGTACAATTTCTCAGGGAACATTACAAATATCTGTTAGCAGAAGTCATTTTGGGCTGAACTCGGGACTCGGGACGATTCTGACCGGACACGAAGTCAGACTAGCTAAACTCGGTTCCAGTTGCATAAATTATCCGTTTAATACCCGTCCATAATGGCATGCAAATTTTACAAGTACAGGCACATGGTGGTATAGCGTTTTTCGTCTATTTATTCTTCATATCTTGGCTATTCTACGAAGTGGCTGGATCGGCTAGACCTTTTTGAAAAATGGTCACCATTCACTGGGTTAAGTTGGGCTGACGACGCACACTGTCCATACGACAAGTCTGATCGAACAAAGATGCAACACAAATATTCGCTAGTAGTATAAGACATGGTCGTGCTATCCAACCTGGATATGATTCTACCACAATGTACATATAATACACATTCGAATTTGCCTATTTTCATTTTTCCACTTAAAGAAATACTCGTTTTCTGTTATATGTGATGCATCATAATACTACTAATCGATTTGTATATACTGACAACGCTCGGCAGAGCGTTTGTTTGTTCGGTGTAGTATAATACGATCAATGGCGTAATGCAATAAATAAAAGGCAGATTTCTATGAATAGTCCTTATGCTAAGATGCTTCCTATTAGCTGTCCCTTGTGATTTTTTTTGCCATCCAAGCTCGGTCCTATTTATTGCCTGTTTTATGATATCTTATAATTAATAAAACGGACGTCTGAGCTGTAACTTAACTTAATCGTAAAATGACAGAATCTACCGAGGCCTCCGGACAACGGAGTCCTCTTCAGTGTAAATAGAGCAGACGCTTTTCATATCAGAATCGGTAAGTTCTCAATTGGCCAATAAATAGAGAATTTCAAATAGATACGAAATATAGTCAACATTCTTTAAGCGAATAAAGTTTATCGCTGAGTATGCCCGGATCTACTCACGATTACCAAAAACATATATGGCGTTATTATGTCCTTCACTTATATTAGCCAACAAAGTAAGCTACGATAATAAGTTGCGTTATACAATGCACAGTGTACTTATAAAGGTATGCTAAAGTTTAGTGGTATTAACTATAATTTACTCGTACTAAACTATTATTCTGTACTACGTAACAACGCCAAGTTCGTTATCATTATAATAATAGGCTAAGATATTGTCAAGAGTTCAGAGTCTTCTAAGCATTCTCTCTATCTATGTATCAGCGTCACTATCTGGACGTGTGTTGTAAATTACACAAGATACTCACTTCGAGACCGTCAAACGTCACGTAATTTTCTGAACAGCCCGTATGGAATAGCGTAGGTAGTGGAATATGTCTTCCCCGCAACGATTGTAATTTGAATATTAAGCTGTTATGCAGCAGTTGGAGCTATGAGCCTTGAATAGTAATAATTAAGGCTCTCCGTGTTCACACAATGACTTTGGATCAAATCTACGTTTGTTACACATAGTGAACCAGACGCGACGAACGTCACTAAGACATGCAATGCAAGCGATCAAAGTCAACCTTTTCGCTGGCTACGCTACAGAAAAAGGCTTAGCCGAACCTGATGAACAATCTGCCTGCTCGCCTGAAATCGATTGGACCTTATTATCTAAATCATTAGGACTATGTTATTGTCTTTAACGCCAAAAAACTACAGCTGGGCTCCTTATAGTCCGCAGTGTGCTGTTTTTGATAAGTCGGATATCTGTATAAGGCCCAATCGTGAAGTTGGATGATAAACAAAAGATTCAAACTCGTTCAACTGCTACTTCTCGGATCGTCGTTAAAGCTTCACACAATGAAATTACATTTAGAAATTAAACAATCATTAATGAACGTGAAAAATAACATGGTTACGTACGTTCCGGCCGACGTCACTGTGGGTTGGCCCTTTGCGCTCGATTACACGAGTAAAAAACGTGTTGCATTGTATTTGCCGTCCGCATTGCTAGCCCTTTACTATTTTACTTAACCGCTCGTTAGCTTCGTTGTTCGCGTTGTCTTTCTTGGTTGAGCTGCATGTGACACTACCATAAACACTAGTGTTGATTTTTTTTATTGATCTTCTTCTATTTTTTTGGAAAAATACAAGTTACTACTGTATGTTTCTGATAAACATGCGGCGTGGTAAATTTCAGACGTTCAGATCTACTGCAGTAAATGCTTAATACAGGAAAGACACGCGACGTGTGAGGCTTGCAGCAGTCGTGAGCAGCATATACAGAAACAGCATTGAACTAAGAAAGAAAAGGTACCACTCAACTGAAGAAACCCAATGGGCAATATAGACGAAGGCGCATTCTGGGCTAATTAAAAGAGGCCATTTTGTAACTGGCCCATCCGTAGCACGCAGGCATTATTTAGACGGCGGTGCTTTTCTGACTACGTATCTTTTTCAACGCATACCATTGTAGACGCGTTTATGCTGTCGTCATATTCGACCATTATGAACGATATGTAAAAACGAACTTCGCGAACACGTCGAAACTTTTAGGTAATCCCAGATCTGTATATAAAGGGCCACCCACATAGGGCCCACTAAATCTAGTTATCTAAGTCAGCTAGCTAGCGGCAACTCTGTGCATTGTGACCGATATAGACACACGTAGAACAATAGACGTGAACATACATCGCAATCAAGCCGGACTCACAATGGTTACTACAACCAGGTTCGTACGCGTGAAGCTAAAAAGCGCGTATCACCGATTGCAGGACCAAATACAAGGAAACAACATTTGTTATAGCATACAAGGTGGTGGATCTCAAATCAGCAACGAATCGCTAATATTTATTGATTTTTCTCTGTCAACCTTTTCAGGGATTTACGATGTTTACGAAATACAATCCATCTTAACCTCATGGTAACCTATCTGCTAACAGCCATCGTATGGTTTACGATTCAACGACTAATTCTCGTTCGGGAGTTCGGGGATTTCACGTGCTACCTCTATATACCGCTCACGTATCTTATGGGCACGAGCTTCTTTTGGATGTTTGTCGAAGGTACCAAGCTAAGACAATATGTCGTAGATATCGAAGATTCTCTTCGAATCCCATGACCGATGAAGGCCTATAAGTTCGTTATATGAACTATAGCTTCACTAATACGTTGTAGTGTAATTCAAAGTTGGAAGAGTGCAAATGATTATACCTGTATGTTCCACTATTTTTCTGTTACTATCTGTTATTACAATCGTTCTCAGTACTACACTAAATAGGTCGCAGCTAGCTTCGGCGTAATCAACGAAAATGTGGAAAGCTACTTCGGTTTGCCGTAAATAGTACATGACTTCGGCCGAACAATAGACGCTTTTAAAAGTGTACCTATAGGACAGGCTTCTATTTACAAACGCAGCACCTTTGTTCACTGGGAATTTTTTCCTGTTCGAGAGATTTTATCAATACTATCCACCGACGATGCTAAAGCATTTGAGATAGGCCCCAAACAGCCAAAGCTTTGCCTTGCGGATGACTGCGAAAGGACGCGAAAAAACTCTGGCCGAAAATGATCCCTTCACGTCCTGTTACCATGCACGGACTGGTTCGAACCTTTGCCGCGCATACGAATTAGAGTTCATAGCGAGCTCGCTATATTTGGATGCTTCACCAACAGCAGTTGAATCGAACTACATCAAGCCATTTTGCTGCTATGCTACACCCGCAGGGTTGTACATATCCTACGCAACATGTAGTTATTACACATATCCCTAGTGGCTTTTTGTCGTCTTGTTCGACTATAAAAACGACGGTCAATTGATTTGGTACTCGCATGTTACTATCGTCATCGTTGTAGAGAAGCATAGTTGCCTGAGGCTACAGTGTTTTGCGATTGTAACCAGAATGCACTCGGATGCTGTACACTAAGGATGGTAAGATGTACATCGCAACGCAGCTTGCTAATGCTGTGCGTCAAATGCTGCGCCGTGGTCAGAAAAAAGGACGCTGACGTTGGCTGAAATGGTCCGCCCTTACATATATTTCTTTTAGTAGCACTTTTCAGGGACTAGAGTTTCCACCCACATAACTTGCTCGTTAGCGCCGCCAATGGCGGTGGGCTGCAAGCTGTGTTGTATGCGATACTGCCATGCCGAAAGGATTTATAGTTGGAATCAAATAATCGGGGTGACCGTAAAGCGAAAAGAGAAAAAGCTATGGTTTTACGTTGTCTAGCGCTTGAAGGCCTGCGCCACCTTTCTGGACATTGTCCCAGTTGGTGGCGACACGTGAATTTGCAGAATTACAAATACTGAAAAAGCACAACCAGAATTGGAATACTGCAATCCCGTACACTTTGTCAAGCTGCGACTTCACGCACTGTCTACAACTTACGAGAAATCCTTTGCCAAGTAATATTTAATAGGTTTCTGCAAACTTGAGTTTTTTTTTCATACGATATTTAGCTGTGAGATGAAGTAAGTTTAGTGTTTGTTCTTAATTATCGTAACAATGTACATATATCTCGTGTCTAAAGAAGGAAGACAGTGGCCTGAACTTCTCTCCTAAACGAAAACTATCTACTCTAGCGTGCGCATTATAGACTGTTTATTGTACAGGCCGTCGTTTGATGGTGGCAGTTCGTTCGTCTTCTGAACTTCAAGTCTGCAGAACTAATGCGACACCTGTGACGCTAATTGACTATGAATGTGCCGACATAGATTGTGTCTGCACGATTTTTATTGTTTTCACGTAGTTTAGTTCATTATAAAGCGTTGATCCTTCTCGAACCATTTTACTAGTATTGGCCTCTAGACTAATAGCTGCTACTCGAATACGAAAACCAGCATAACATTTAAACTTGAGTTTGTCACCTACGTTGCAAGCAGGTGATTCACAGGAATAGGCTGGCTTTTAAGCCAAAGGAGACAATGCTTGTTTGTATGTTTGTACACCACTTGATTACGTTGCCACGATCTAAGACATCTAAAAAGATCATTGTCCCATTAAAATCATATAGGGATCCTAACTCTGCAATGTTTCGCCTTTGAATCTGTTATGGAAGGGCCGGTCGCTGCTCCACTACGACACCTCACTATGCGACTAATGAAAAATCTTGAGGGATGAACGTACAGCGCCCACCCGAGTTCGCAAGTGTCATATGTTATATCGCAAAGAAGGTCTTCCACCTTTATGTTCCGCTAATCATAAGAAAATTAATTAGGTTCTTAATAAATTGAGGCAAATTAAGGTTAGTTAATATTCTGCTGACAGTCGAATTTGGGGTCATGTAAAATGTAGGTCAGTGTGACCCCAGATAAAATGAACATAAGAATGCTCTTATGCGGAACATTGTTGACTTCATATTTTACCAGTTGAAACTAACGTGTTCAGCTAATCAAACTTTTGTTCAAGCATCACGATGTTCCGCAGGTCTATAAACGCTAGACTATTTATGTGAATTAAAACAATAATACTTTCGCTGGTTTACATTTTACACGGAGACAAGTGCGTATGTGCGCTTTTTTTTTTACTGATAAATCTTCGAGCTACTGCCGGCATAACCTAAACCAGCACAAAAGACAATAAGGCTTCCAGGCTTCGGTATACAAGACAGCCATAGATACGCCCTATTAAAATAAACTGGAAATACTATTACCATTGATTTTGAAGCTTTAAGGAAAAAGTGTGCTTGACCTAAAAGTTCCTATCCATTCGCTCGAACAAAAGAATCGAAGTTATATCATACCGAAAACGCACGGGTTCGCCGTGTCAAGGCCAATGTCGTGTGGACGAATCGGAAGAATCGCATGATGATCAATGCTTCGCAGTATTGTCGTCGCCTTTTTAAGTTACCTCTGTTCCTGCTGTCAGTGTTTAAGAAACGAGTAAATAAACGCCATAAAAACTGCGCGACCAATGTGGCCCCAGGGATAATTCGTCTCGGATGCTTACATACACATGTGAAGTTCTAGTTAACGCGTTATTTAATCATTTATTAAACGTAGATAACTAGCTAATTATTTATTCGTGTACAGCTATCGAAATGTATGTGCAGGTACATTTAGAAAAAAAGAAAAACTGTTAACTCTTACTATACTTTGTTGAGTAAAAATTAGCCAAGTGAACATTCATAACTACTTATTAAAAGTATAGCTGACTTACATCTAACGTGACCTCCTTCAGCCTTTTGATGACCTCAACTACTTCTAACGGATGTTGAAGCGCTTGTCATCGTCAAATATGAGTTGGCTGGCCGCGACAACCGGCACGCCTAACTCAACTTTGTTCTTAGTCCTTATTACTATGGTGGGAAAGGACGGAAAGGCGAGAGGCTAACTGCCAGGCGAACCCCGTCAGTTATAACTCCGACAACCACGAAATGATGCATTGCACCCCACGCGTTGGCCTTTGTCCCTCGAAGGAGGATCTGGACACTGACGGCCGGAACCTTCTTTTGACTTCTAGCGCTTTCTGGTTTACCATCGCTGAATTAGTCACGTCAGAAGACTAAATGGATCGGCCCAACGTTTGGAAACGCTACGTCATCATGCTTACGCTCGATGTCCGTTTGTGAAGTCAAAGTCCAGTGAACTTCTCCACAGAATAAAGACTGGATGGCAATGATGAAATCAATAATTGTTCGCTCACTTGACTATTACCCCAAACGTAATCACAGCTCGATTATAGTCACACGTTTTCCCTTGGAAATGAGGCATTTCTCTAAGATTATTGCGTATATGGTTACACGAAAGGATCTATGTGGCATACGATCATGTCACGGTAAGTAATAAACCGAACAAATCCTGAAGATCAATTAATTCATTAGTTGTCCTGTGGCGCCTCGTCGTGCCAGGGGCTAACCAACAGAAAAGAGAGAAGTCTTCGTTCGTTTTGTCAACTTCGAATTCATTGTGGAGCAAACAAATTTTTTCTTTAATTCCAAATGCACACTCAACGTCAAATACTGCCACAAAACAATGATAACGGCCAGTTTGGCAAAAATGTTCGTTTAAGTTCATCATGAAAGGTTAACGTAAAATCTTCATTAGTCTACATCTAAAAAAGAGCTCTAGCGATGGAACCTGCACTTGTGCCCCATGATAAAAACAATCATTGCAATGAATCTCTCCTGAATCCTAAAATTTAATAGCATCTTAGTATCATATTGTCATGCTTGTTGGCCCTGATATAAATAAGATCGCCTTAGATGCCGATAAATGCATATTTTTAAGCATATAATAATTATTAGTAACTGTTAACAATGACCTGACCTATATCGACTTATCGCTAGTAACGGATTTTGTACGGTTATGAGCAGTATAAGGTTTATAAAGTTACAGGATACGACATCGAACTGACGAATATAGCGAATTTACGAAATATATATATATATATATATATATATATATATATATATATATATGGGTAGGGAATATTATCAATAAATTTATGGAAAATTGCTTCAAGAAAATATTGATTAAACTCACTCGTGCCGGTGAACGATATAACCTCACAAGGTGTTGTATGGGCCGCTAATGATGATTGGTGCGAAGAGGTCAGTCATCAAACAGGACAAACAGGTTTTTCCTTTTCTAAAAAAAAAAAAAAAAAAAAAAAAAAAAAAAAGCTGTAATTATAACTACAGAGGTCTATGCTTCAAAATGACTTAGTCCCAAGTTTGGCAGATAAAAGAGTAGGATCGGTCTACCACAAATCGATGCGAGTTTTCGGATGACCGAGTTATCAATCAGTACGTCCACGAGCTGCACTTTGCTCGAGTGCAGCGAGTGGGAACAATGACAACGCGCTATCTAAACCACCCAGCCGGACTGACGCCTGTACCCCTACCATAGCTCTGCCTAGTTCCGACATAAATCGTTCTTTCAAATAGTCAATTTTGATTCTAATCTGCGGTCATGATCAACCACAATGTAATGCGTATGTCATAAATACTATTTTGATCAAACGACGAATTGTGGTAATAAAGTCGTCTAGGTTTCTTCAAAAGCGAACGGGTTACTGATAACAAAAACAAGTGCCATCACGAGTGTAGAAAAACTTCAATGCCTTAGCTTTATAGAACAGACCCATTCATCTCCATGAAGTTGTGCTTCACTCTCGGCAACTTCGTTTATTCAATCTCTCTATCAAACGAACATCGATGCTATCCAATTGTATATACACTCGCTCAAAACGCACTGGCTCATAAATCATTGTAAAGCTTTTATGAGACGTAATTTACTTTCTATGTGAAGGCGTAGCTTTTTAGCAGACGAAACTGACGTAGAAAGATGAGGTGTCTAATTAGCTTGTAAAGTGCGAAAAATACTTCCATATTACCCTATTTTTTGTGATAGTTTCATCATCAATCAACGTTTTCTTTGCAAAGATTCGAAGGCCCGTATAGCCACCGTCTCAGATACCACCAGTTCTGAAGCAAATCGAAGATGAGAGAGCTTCGACTGAGGGTTCCTGTCCATTCCCTCAGCCAAAAGAATCGAAGATATGTTTCGATGTCTTTGAGACAGGGACTGTATGGGCTTTCGCGTTTCTGTACCAAGTAAACGTTGATTTTAGATTTTAATACTATGAAATTTGCTGAATTTTCGAGGCTTAAGAAGTCTAGGGCCATTCGTGTTACTAAATGTGGTGTCATATGGGAGGGCTAGTTTTTCACACTTGATCAAATTTTTGTCGAAGGGTAAAGAAACAAGATAACCAGCTCGCTGCAGTTTTGCCCGTTTCAATGGGAACTTGAGCCATTGAATATCCAGCATATATGACACTGGATGCAATCGATACGAATTTCACAGAAAAATTAGAAGAGCTAAATGCTCCTAAGCTTAGCAGAGATGCGTATATGTGCATATAAGTCACGTAAAATTCAGGTATGGTACCCGTTCTACAATGTATCGTTGTTATTAAGAGGTGTCACGTGTTAATGGAGTTCTAATAAGTTCTCAGGGATAAGGCATCGTTTGCACAAAACAGCATTACGTGGTGGAGGATGACGATCATGAATGAGAAGTTACTTATACTACATAACGATAATAAGTAAACAATATCCATTCTCCTGCGCTGCATATTACTACTGTTTATCGCTACTTCTCGAGCAAAACGCTTGAACAATGTACTTGGACTATTGAAAATTCAGCTTTACATTGTACCGCAGAACTTTATGTGGACCTATAGTAGACTAACGATAACCTTTAACCCGCCTACCTCGACAATGAGTGATTATAAAGTATCGTCTTTAAAGATCATAGCAAGGAAAGTATTGTCTTTTCGACTTTATTGAAAGACTAACTGCTTTGCACGAAATGACTAGCGGCTTCATCTCTGAAGGTAAACAGTTCTACTTTTTGTGGCCGTATGGGTCAACGGCATAGGTTGCTTCGATGGATACTTCTTCAAAATAGAATGAAGTGGATTGCGCCCATTTGAGTCGCATAATAGACGAGTATTGGACAAACATATCAGTATAATGCGTATATTCTTCATGTTATTGATTTAACAAAATGTTAGCCCATATAGACTCACCCCATATGAATAAGGCTATACAAAAGAAGCCTCTATGCTTTTTCTATCAAGAAAACGCTGACTTTAAGAACCACTTATGCCAAACATTCAGAATTTGTATTGGACAGCTTCATTTACACTCTTTTGGGCTTCTGTTGAAAAGGAGTTAAGTTGTGTTGAGTTAAGGGAGTTGTGAAAGGATTTGTTAGTTTTGCTCTAAACTAAAACTAAATCTTATAAAGCAAACCAAATGCAAATTATGATTTATTTGCCTATTACATTAGAAGAACATTGAATTCTCTGCAAAGGATGATTATAGAAGATCCTTGACCCGCTAAATGTCGTGCTCGTTAAACACTTATCAAAGTGATTTACGATTTGAGTCCGCGTGGCGGACTGAAGTAATTGCACAGCGAAACAAATCGTCATAACTGTCAATTCCTAGCGTATCGTCGGAGTTGCGCAGTGTTTATAGATGTATGATATTTTTAAATGTATTGAATTTGTCGATATTTCTATGTGTATCGTGTTTATAAAAAGACCCAAATGTTGCCTCATACGTTAATCAGCGTTACACGCTGTGCGTCGGCCGCAAGTATTTACGCTGTTACCGGTTATGTTGAAGCGACTAGGGCTTTAGCTCTGGCCTCGCTTTGTAGGGGGTGTTGTAGTGGTTAGCAATCAGTGGAGCCGAAATGATACGCTCGTAACAAAGGGCATGCAGCGCGAAACTGTAACGGGAACAAGTATTGCACGTACCGGCTTCTTCATCACAGAGTGAATTCGTGATGGGCAAGGCCATGCCGCAGCGGGAACTTAAGGCTCTAAAAGGGCCTACGGCCTCAATTCCAAGGGAACCCACTTTAGTACACCCTCATTCGCGTCGCATATGTGTTCGATGCATATCAAAAAGCTACATTTACAGCATACCGCCCCCAATGCACAATAATCATTGAAAGTGATAGCCTCCATTTAGCAATGTAGGCGCACGCACGCGTAGAACATAGTTGAGCATAGAAAGAACTGAGTAATGGCACGGTACGATGAGCTTTCATTTGCAGATGTAATGAGTTTTTACGATAGAGCCTTATCACTATCTACGGTTGAAGGACCATAATTTATTCCCTAACAGTATTTGCGAAAAAAAAAAAAAAAAAAACAGCCTTGGAATACTGAACTATCGCCTTAGTTTTAACTATTGCAGCCTTCCTTGCACGTGTTGCATATAAAATGTACTCCCTTAATTATCTGGACTACATTATAAGAACATGAACAATGAGGCTCAATCTTTAGGCCCACGACCGATCTTGCTAGGAGGTAGCGATTCGAACTTTATGCGCTACTTGGACCGCTGCAATCATGGGTCTGTAGATTTTCTAGGTCTTGTCCACTTCCCCAACTACCCTTTCCCGCCAATATAGAAGTTTTCCGTCCGCACCTTACTGCTACGAATTGACCCGATTCTTAGTACCCAGATAACAGTTTCTGGGAGGCTAGGTCAGTTCAACTATCCATAACTTGTAAACTTAGATGCGGGGTACCAATCGAATAATTTAATAAGAAATGCACAGTTTTTTGCGTAGTGCGCCGTTATCATGGCTAGCTCTGATAGAACTCTACCGGAAGCGGTTTACTAGCTGGACGAGGATATACAGATCTCCACTGTCGAATATATAGTAGGCTAAAATTTGTGCTTAATTCGTATGCAGTGGACGAGTAATTTGATAACAGGTAGCAACTGTATTGTGAATATATCAGTCTGCAAGCGACCCGTGGAGATAAGCAGGTTCGTTTTTATATTGACCGTATTGGGGGTTAAAATGGTCACAAAAGACCGAACGCTAGATTGAACCTAATCGGGACTTCCTTGTGAATGTCTACGATGAGTGAAACGTTCTGTAAATAATTTGCTTCCATGTAGTTACCACGGTTAGACTTTGGCTAAATAGTTTCCTCTATTTTACAGCGTTGCCACATTCAAAATATATTTATAGATCGAGTAAAATATAGTATATCATAATTGTTCACATTATCATGTCTGTATTTCGGAATTTCAAGAGTTATATATTCTGTTACAAAAAAGGCAGCACCTACAAACGAGTTTTTACTGCAGTGTAGGCAAGACCTAATTCTCTCTTTTTGCATTAGTTGCCGTAACGGTCGATTTTTTTCCGTGCTTTAGATTCTTGTAGGCAAACTAGGGCCATATATATATATAAGGTAATGAGTACGCAATGGCGGTCGCATTTCTCTACATATGCGATACGCATGTTCAACTTAATAATCTGATCTTCTCTTTCCTTGTTGTGCATTTTATGTTTTTTTTTTCTGTTATTATAGGACTATATCTGTACATCCTGGTCGTGAAGACGTTTTCCGTAGAGCTGGTGAAGTTATCGGCATACATGTTTATCGGCTGGGGCACGCCAGCAGCAGTCGTCCTTTGTTGGGCAATTGTCAAGAAGTCGTACACTACGGACGACACGTTTTCAGAAAATAGCCCTAACGAGCAGACATGTATGTACCTATGTACTGTTACGCATATATAGATAAAATGTCTAATTAGTCCACTTGCAGCTCCAAAATGGTCTCTAGAATGTTTAGGACAGAACGAATGAGACATTGTAGCAATATGTTACATGAGATGTAAATAGTGTTTTACCTATTGGAAAATGCATATTGAAGAATATCACGCCTCAAGGAGCAGAATCATGATCGGTTACGAAAACAGTTTATCAAGCTAGCCTATAATTGTCGCGGTATAGAGACGACACATACGCAATGCATGCATCCCTCTCTCCGAAAACCTTTTTGAAGATTTGACCTCAATCTATATTCAAATAGAATGTACGCCTATGATTTGGAAAATTATTTTGAAATTATGGTACTTGCTTCATACAGATACAATGTGTGCGGTGATAGGTCAACGATTTGTCCTTGGTTCATGTAGATCTGGGTTCGACAAAACGGTTGCCATCGTTTATAGATGCAAACTATTTGCAATATGTTTCTGTCTTTGGCCTACAAGCGTGAGTTCAATCCGAATCCCATACGGATCCTCAAACGAGCCAACAGAATGACTAGCAATTATGCTGTGCCGCAGAGCGCTAGCTTTCCTTCTGTTATGCTGGGTATCATGCCATCGTAAATGTTCGTTCGAAGAAGCCGCAGACCAACTCCAATGGAGGTTTGGGAAGGGCTGCTTGAACAACGGCGATATAGTGCAAGGCGTCTTGTAAAGTGTATTCGACGTTTAAATGCGATTAAGATCCCTTTGCCGATATGTAATACAGTGGACAACGCTAGAAAAACTCAGCTGATATACATTATGATAGACTGAGCATTTCTGCAACAAGGTGACAGGCGGTACAGCATAAGAAGCCAATGTTAGCAAATAAATAAATACTAGCTAAATTTACATACCATATCGTCGTATAACAGTATTTTCCGTCTTCATTAAGGGAAGTGTTCCGTAGAAGCACCGAACTTCAGCGAAGCTTCAACGTATGCCTTTTTTATCCACATATAACAAACGTTTCTAGTTCTGCATCTGGTGCTACCATTAAACGTTGCTTAGTGGCATACTACTGTTATGTCTGTTTATTATCGTCGAATATCTGCTTTAACTATGCTGTGATAATTATACGCATATCTGTAACAGCCGTTTCATGAACGGAGAAAGAATGGGTAAATTAAGAATCGATATGCCGCATGCCCTACCCTAATAATGTTGTCTCTTTAATCCAATGCTCGTATAGTCTTAAAAGTCACAGCCTTCTCGCGCTATGATATATCTTTGCCTTATTTCAAGTACCTTTATATCTCATAAAACTGATGCTATCTCTCGAAGCAAGTTCTGCTATACAAAATTTTACGAATTCGAATTGCCAAGCTATCCCATCACCCCCGCTGGCCTCACCCTGGTTCCGCCAGCAGCCATGAAGCGCTTGTTTCAAACTGCCTACGTTTCCTTGCATAACCGAACAGATCTGGGGGAAAGTCCCTTTGAGCAGCGTCTTAAAGTACTGTTTCCTACTTATTTGTGCATATGTGCGCCATCGCGGACTAAATTCGCTTGCGGTTTTTACGGCTTAAGTTACCACTGCGATGAACTTTGGCGACTGGATCACCGCGTTCGTGACTGTATCATTGTTCGTATCATGTCGGTTGCTTACGCCCCTGTATCAAGACATCGAACCCAAGCAACGGCTGCAGGTAGCATGGCGCCCCTTTTGGATTAAACTAATCAGCTAAAGCAAACTGCCAGAGTGAAGATGACAAAACTCGCTTGCAAAAAAGTTGAATAGAACAATTTCCAATGATGCGACTGTCGCCGCGGAGAACCGTTCAGAGCTCGCGGAATCGCCTCGGTATGATACAGGTTCACCTGCGGTCAATCGACGATTTCGGTCAAGAAATGCTGGAGAACTTAGCCGCTGATGTCCACGTCGAGAATTAGATGGAGACTAGCTGCGAGCTGAAAGCCAAGCGGAATTATGTCTCGCGCATTTCAAGCACAGGGCGCACAGATACGATGCTGCTGGATCGGCCCATGCCGATGTTTCTGCCAATGGGCAGCTCCACTAGCGGCTTTTAGACGCGCATGAACCTGATCAATAACACATGCAGGAATAACAATTGTATGTTTTTCTGGTGTTTACGGAGGTGAGATCCATTAGTGCATCGGCTATGTTTACGAATTAGTTTACGAAGTGGTTTTAGCCCTATAGTGTTGCGAACGCTACCGATGGATTGGTAGCTCCGATCAATTACCTACGTAGCTGACCACGAAATTCGATCAGGAGCCAAATTATCGGTGACGAGAGTTATCCGAGTGCACCCAGGTCGTTTGACTCAAGTGACGAACATATTGATGTACAAGGAAATGGTTCATCTCTCAAAAGTAAAATCAGCAAATCAGCTGTTCAGTCAGGTCCTAATACACAAGTTCAGTAACGTCACTGACCGAATTGGATGTTTGACTAGCTAAGTACGCGTTGACGTACGAGACGGCAGCATCCACGAACTGCGTAAAAATGCTGAGAACATACACAGCGTCGCGTGAAACGAGCACACGGACGAATCGAAAAAGCTTATTCCTTGCCTACTTAGAGCGTTACATGAGTTACGAGCGCAGGTGATAATCGCTTCACAGACCGAACATCTAGACTATTTGCTATCAAGTTCATTCTCGTTGTGCCAGCATTGATTCACGACACAACAGTATCACTGGCGGCAACGGCAAACGGGCTTAGTGACAAGTCGAGGTTCTTTGGTGGGCTTCAGCGAAGTACAAGTCTATCAGATGTATAAAGACCTTGCACGTTATATCTTTCGCGGGACGAACAATGAGACATGCACTCAGCATCAGTTGTGCTAGTTACAATGATGTCAGTGACGACTGCCCTGTGCATGATGTAGGTACAGAGCTACCTCACCCTTCATCGAAAAACTCCGACATATCTGATCGCAGTGTAAGTTAAGCTTAAGCTTAAAAAAAACTTAAAAGTGCTTAAGCCAGCAACACTTACTGCCCCGAGATATCATATTTGCCTCACTCACACAGACTCAGATCGATGTCGCATTACGGCTACGAATTCGAAATCATTGTGGCCTTTATGTGCACTACTGATACCGTTCAGGTTATCAGATAATTTGATGATCCCCAGACGAAGTATTCCACGACCAATGCTTCTGAATTACCAGTTGGCATCGATTAGCTTTTAGCCAGTATTATGCGGACTTTTAGGTGGGTAACTGAAGCTACAGCTCTCAGTGATTTGAAACTAGGGCAGGTGATCGTTGTACCTATTCGATCTGGAGCTAGCCGGACTGATATCGTGCGCACGCATACAATGTACTACGTTGTCTCATTCATTAAGCCAGTACCCACTATAAAAATACTCTATTCGCCGGAGATTCAGGGGTCTAGCGAACCCATACTGTCTACCAACGGCGTCAAATCACTAAACCAATTTTATGATGGCTGCTCTTATATAGTTTCGATGTTTCAGAATTACGAAACAACAGGAATACTGTGTTGACGAACCACTAGTCCTTCGCAATCCAGGAACATTTGATAGCTACGGTCAGGAAATTTCCTCGTTTGTCACTAACGGCCTCGCTTTCGAGTGGAAGGTAGCTTGCTGAGCAAGATCGAATATATTAAATACCTCATTACGTAGTCGTCACCGGCGTAACAAGCGTAACAGAAAGACAACAAGTCATATTCGGCTACTCCAGACCAGTGTTACTCAATTCATACTTAAGGCAGTTGCCGTTTAAGTTGCCGTTAAAGTTATAGAGTAGCTCTGTCGGTAAACAGTACCCGTGCATATATGGTGCTAAAATCTAATCTAAACATTTTCGTTTGGAAAGGGCCAGCCGATGACAGTTTTCCCTGTTAGCAAAATGAGCAAAGTCGCACAGAAAGCATTACGTGGAATTATCAAACGTGTCAAAGCTCTATGTACACACCAGTTATGTGACTCTTTCTATGTGTGCTATGTAACTGCGACGGAAAAAAATTCCCCCCAAATTTTCGTCAATATCATGCTGGGGTTTGGTTTGGCCAGCGTACAACCATCCAAAATTCATGAGCAATAGTCGATAACCTTTTGATTGGTTACGGGCTTTGCGGTAGGATAATAATTTTTTTCCCTTGATATTTTGACGCTGGAACTCTTGCGTATTGGGACTGGATAACTCACGGATTTTGAACGATATGTACATTTCACACCAGTACAACACGACTGTTACGAAAATTACGGCATATCACCGTAACGTTTTTGGTGATCTTTTTGAGGTAGCGTATGCTGCTGCGGCCTAGCTGCAATGGAGTTTTGCAGAAGCTCTCAACAAATGTTCGCTCCCGTAATCTTCACTGGGCGTCTTACAACAGTCTCTTCCACGACGCCACCATCACAAACTTCGATTGTTTCAGCAGTTGGGAGAGGGCTGCGACATACTGAAGTTCATCACTCACTGCCGCCGTAAGCCACTTCCGCCCGATTCTGAGCAACAAAATATTCGATGGACCCAAGACGCTTTTTGTTTTACGAACGAGCAGCAAGCAAAGCAGAGAAGAACGGGCCGATGAATCTAAGCTAATTCATTTAGCTAATCGACCATGCTCCAGTTTCCTAGGGCAATGACGCGGCTTATGAAGGGGTCGCATTTCAGTTACGGCGAGATGAATCCTATAGTAATACCAGGGGCTTCTTGTCTACATAGCCTTCTCGTGCAACACCACCATCATACGTATCACCTTCTTGGGTGTTTTGTCAGCCCTCAGTCGTCGTGTTTGAATCATTTGGGCTCGTAAAGTGATTAAATCGCGACTTCACGGGTGCGTCACATTTCAGAAATCCTACGGGCCACCGTCAACTAAATTCAAGAACCGTGTCAAGGAAACTGGGTTACAGCGGCCCCTTCTAAGCATGCATGATAGAGAGTCCAGCGTAAATATACGTTACCTTGTTAACTTGCACAAGCATACGTGCCGTACATTTGGAACTCGTACCATCAAAGGCTACCATTGACAGATTTATTTAACGCTGGCTCGATATCTTTCTTTTCGTACCCGGATCTCTCATCTCTGACAACGACTGTTAGTTTCTTAAAGTCACGAATGACATGAGGAATCTGTTGAACTCAGTGCGCGACTCTGAGCTGCTGGCACAGCGAAAAAACAAACTTCCGACTGCCCGCACTTCGTGGCAAAGGGGAACTTATAGGTCGACTATCGGTACGGTAGAGCTGGTGCTCACTAATACTCTCTTCAGTACCCTAATTAATTTCGAGGAACCACACAGCATTATAGGTGAGCTTGTCACTGTGGTTAATCATCGCCCGTTGACAACCTTGATAAGGTTATCGATGAGCCCTTCACAGTGACGACAGCCCTTTTCCTAGATGGCGGGCTGACTAAGCCTGCACTGTTCTGTCCTGCCGCTTGATCGGGTCGGAACCATTGGAGCGGTGCCAGATGATATTGTCCGGTAGTTTGTGATCCTGCAACGTACAATATTGTGATAGTAAAGCGTAAATTACGCCAATATCGACCATAAGGACAAGTAAAGAGTGGTAGAAGCGGAAGATGTCTGCCTACTAAGAGAAAACAACGTACGTGAAGTTTGTCAAACACGACGATCTGGCAATTGCTATACTTCTTAGAAGCCTCTGTAGATAAGTAATAATTTATCCTGTTCGTGATGCTGAGATCTAAGATATGACTTGGCAATATGGAGTCGTGTGTGATCATCATACACTTGATCCATTTTGTTAAAATGTGTCACTTCAAATTGGAACTGTCGGATAGTTGTGTTGTCATAATTATCTATATTATCCTGTATTAGCTGTATCGTAAAGAGAGAAATAAATGAAGTTGGCGTGCTGTACATCTTATAATACGTAAACCTGACTAACTGATAACAGTGATCCGTACAAAAATAAAGCAGACGCGAAGTATAGAGCATGCTGAGCGGTACTACGAGACGCTGGCGTTTTCTCTCTAGTCGGATGGTCTTGGAGCTTATAGCTTTCATATACTATAATATATCCGTACGTTGCTTGAGATGTTCTCTAAGCATCTGTTGACGTAATTATTTCCAATATGTTACTTTTTTTTTTACCCATGTTGCTTTTTCGTCTCTACTATGTACATATATATGACAATAAAATGTTAATTACGATGGATGAATTATAATTGATTTCAGATTGTGTCTGGCGGGTACCTGATATGTACGATCTCATCTTCTCAGTGCCCGTTATTGCCGTGCTAATTGTAAGTATTACCGTCTCGAAACGAGGTAACGTCAGATGTCTATTCCTGTTTCCTCGTCCGCTCGTATCTCTGACCTGCCTGTCACGCCTGTTTCGCTCGTACTATAATGTACGCCGTGTGATTACAGATCAACATCTTCTTTTTGGCGCAAATTATGTGGGTGCTAATAACAAAGCTACGGGCTGCTACAACAGCAGAGTCTCAGCAATACAGGAAAGCCGCTAAAGCCCTGCTTGTTCTGATTCCGTTGCTCGGGGGATGCTACATACTTGTCATCACGACACCAAACGAATACAAGTATCTACAGGCACTCTTCATACCCACTCAGGTAAATGAATCAATTCGGGGTTACAATGTCTTCCGAATATAGTCTAATCTTTGCATATATATCGATACAATTTTTCAGCAAGGGGTGCCTGCCACCAAAGATATTATTAGTAGAATTGCTTCAATGCGCTGAACCGCACCCAACGCGAGAATATTATTTAGTTATTAGGGTCAACTGCTTAGCACGTCTTACTTACGTGGTTGCTGGAATCGATTTCCGCTTAAAATGACAGCGAACTCTATATTATAAAGTTATAATGATTCATTTATTCTTTCATTTCCGTCATATCATACTTATGTTTTGCTTTTTGAAAAAATTAACTCAATAAGTTAAATATTGATCATGTGAAACAATATAATTTAGATGGTAAACTGGCTGCGAGACAGCATAAGTCTCTCACCAGGTCACGAAAAAATTACTGTAGGCTTTTCGTTTAGCCAAAGACCACTTGTTGACAAGTTTTACATGAGCGGTGGAGCAACTTGAGTGTCGCAGGGTCGGAAGATGCGAAAATATTTATCGTTGCATATATTTGCTCTAATCCATCGGCTTGGATTTACAATCTCCAATCGATACGACCGCAATGACACCAGTGGTGACGGGTTTATACATATAGAGGATATTATTAACAGATGTAGCAGACGCAGGTCAGATCATTATTTCACATTGCCGTTGTACGGGTAAATCGAAGTCGGGACAAGCGCACTTCAGCTTCTATTAGCTATACGCCACTGCTCCGTTCGGAACGCGGGTCTGATATACATACCAGGCACGCTTTGAGCCTTGTGACGACAGGGCAGCTGATATCACTACCTGCCGTTAGTGAACAAGCTAAAAGCGTATATATACAGAGCGGCTATGAAAGCAATTTATATGTATTGATTCGAAGCAAACTCTAGTATCCTTACACCGTCGAGCCACGACGAGCTGTATAGTGACAGCCACTATCTAATATGGCGATGCGATTCGGAGTTGGCTGACATCAGAATTCTACTGCTGTTCTAAAAAGGAAACGAACAATATAGGAAGCGTACAAGTATCTAATTTACTAAAGATGTAGCATATGCATTTGCCCTGCTTTCATCGTTTTGTATTAGATAGACAGAACTGATCGACTGGGTCAGTCATCGAATCAAACTCACCGGGAGATCTTTACGAAAACAATATACGCGCCTAAGCTAACTTTTGAAAATAATTCTGATGACTTTTTACGTCGTATTAGTATAGTTAATTCTCTGTTTTGCAGTGGACTACTTCCCCCCCCCCCCCCAACCCATTGGATTGGAACACTAAACTTCTTGAGTTAACCAATCCAAACAAACACAGAGGTGTTAAGCGCTGGAATATTGATCTTCCAGCGGGGTCAGTATTAATATAATTGTCATGGATGCAATCTACGATGCTTTGAAGTAACTATAACAGGTTCAGCTTCCCTCAGATAAAATGAAATTACGTACTTTAATCTGCACACATTCAGTACTATAAACAATACAACGGTGATGATTTATTTTTGGCCACTACCTGTTGCACAGTATTGTACGCCATAAGGTCTTCTTTATCTCAAGCTAGGTTCTGGCATTATGACCCCTGTAGTAAGAGTTACGCTTCCGCTAGGTCCAGGAAGCTCGAAGCTGGCCATCTGATTTACCTCAAAAGCTATTTGCGCTTTGACCTTAGGGAAAAGTAGGCCCTTTGTCGAGAACGAAAGTTACTTTCCCGAGTGAATATAGTAAGCCTTTAAAATGTTTCCCATATATTGCCACTGGCCAATGCAACGATAAGGGCTGCCTATCTACTTTAGTCTCCATCTGCTAGCCAGGTCTGCGCGCTAATCCCCGCGACCGCGAAGTGCAATAGCTGCTCATTTATGAAGCGTCTATACCACGTCCTCCTGTAGCTTTCTTTGCGCGTGAGACGCACAAATGCTTTACGAATAAACTCACTCCTATCCAAATTGAAATTTCCTTTGTGCAAGGCTTGTTTTCCAACTATTGAAGGCAAGAACAAGGTACGTGAGCACCAGTCCAAGCACATGAGCTAGTCTGGCTGCAAGGAACAGGAATCTAGCCTAGTAAAATGCTTCCCTTGCTGGATGTAAGAGCGAACACCGCTTAGGCCGGAGACATTATATTAACAACTTTCGACTGAGACTGCGCCATATAGCCCAGCAAAAGGATTATCTAGTCTTCAGAAACGGGGCCCCGAGTAAGCCAAACGATCGCGATCAGTCCTCTACCAGACCAGATAGCGTTTGGCATATTGAGTAATGGGCTGATATCCAATCAAGATATTTTCAAGCTAACCATGCGTACCACAAAATCAGTGCGATCTGAATATATTTACGACAGCTTTGATCCAGCCAGTGACTGTTGGTTCCAACGATTTTCAGATAATACTGTACAGTAGAACTGCATAGATCTTTTAGAGATCTCTTAGTAATTTCTTTTTATGCATCATACGTTTACATTCGCGCCATGTTTTGTCTGGCGCTGGAAAAGGATTCGTGAGCCTCTAGAGATTTATGAAACACTGCCTGATAAAAAGGTTATAACTACACTGCTCTCAGTTTAGTCGTTAGGAAGAATGGTGCCCTAGCAAAAGAGATATAAGTGAGAGCTCTATTTTATTTTGCTATATTCTGCATACTACATGTTATAGACGCATAGAACTTGCTTAGATTTAATTGTATACTATCGCAGATTTCATTAGCGCTCGCACCTCGTTAGAAGCAATAAAGCTTTGCTACTAGATTTATAGAACACGGTTAAATTCGTAATAGACATATAACGAATTTGCCCCCCATTTTGTTCAAAATCATATGGCGATATACGTGTTTCAAATGATACACAGATCTCCAAACGATGCTGACCAAAGCTGAAGCATTTCTTTATTGTTTAAAATGATATTACTGAAGTAAGTATGCGCCATTTTGAAAGTTTTTTTTTTTTTTTTTTTGCTAACACCTCATTTCAATCACTGGAGAACCTCTATGAAATGTTATGACAAACCCTGGTTCTATTGGAACTAAGTGAACATGAGTTAGAAGGTTTTGCCTAGGCCGAAGTCAATGATGGACTAATAGTGCAATATCCGAAATGTACGACGAATATACTAGAAGCTCTCATCGAAATT
Source organism: Varroa jacobsoni (assembly GCF_002532875.2). Taxonomy (NCBI): domain Eukaryota; kingdom Metazoa; phylum Arthropoda; class Arachnida; order Mesostigmata; family Varroidae; genus Varroa; species Varroa jacobsoni. The sequence goes on from NW_019213644.1 coordinate 311,919, forward strand.
TGCCGAGTAGATAAAAAATGTATGTGGTTTGTAAAATTCTCATAATGGAAGATGACACCTCTTCTGTTCACTAATTGCAGTCGACTTTTTCTACTGGCTTGTTGTGATCTCGCTAGCTGTTGGAAGCAGAAGTCTGAATGAATTACTTCTCCAGGCGGCAGCACCTCATATTCTGTCCTAGTACCATCAAACGACAGCATCACTTCCTTTCGCATCTGTCTGGGCTTTGCCTTATTTGCACATTATTCATCATATATAATTCACCTTTCATGATCCATAATTAGTCTTTTTTAAAAAAAAAAAAGTCTAAATTTCGTTTTGTTTCTGCGTCCTTTTGCGTTGATTTATGTGACATCCTATCTTCCAGCTCTTCTCAAAAATTGCTTGATGGTAGTCCTTGGTGGTAAATCCTTGGTGGTAAATCCTTGGGGATATCATGGCTGTTCGCGTATCGGTCTTGCTCAACTAGTTGACAACTACGAGGAGCATTTTTAATATCGTAATTTCCAGAAAGAAAACAAAAGGACAATCTTTGAGTCGTTTCGACCATAAGCAGTTCCGTTCTTTATGCGATATTTGTACATTTGTCGTCGTAAAAGTGTAAAACATAGCAAAACTTTGCAAACATTTCTCTTCGAGGCGCCTTATCTCCAGTTTTAATAAAGGCATTCTAACAATTTTAGCTGGTACCATCAAATCCGAGCCGTTAAGTAAGAGCAACGTTGAACGAACGCGATTCATATTGCCCGCGACATGCACCTTTAAAGGCACAGAGCTAAAAAACTTTCCAGCAGTATATTAGGAGAAGTGATGTATTTTGTCTGCTATTCTAGCGAGCGTGCGTTCACTTGTTGTGTTTGACACGAATAGCAAGCAGCCTGTTGTTTCGGGAACAAAATCACAAAAACTCATTGTCTCGTAAATAGGAAGCTCGTTCTGATACGATCGTCTCATACGTTTTCTAATATGTCTTCGTGTTGGAGGGACCCGTTATAGACTTTCTTGAGTACCGAAATTCGATGATCTACTATATCGCGACTGAGTGCGCGGCTGCCATGGAAACATCAAGCGAAATGGCAGAAACACGACAGGACAACCTCTGTAAAGAATCCACGGCATCAGCACTAATATTTTCGAGCTGGGCTAAATTCTAGCTAACTATTGCATTTCACTGATATGGTATATCGGGATGGCGTAATGTTGCAGATTTTTAGAATTTCCAGTTGAAATCTTGCAGGGTACGGTGAGAGATTTGTCAGTAAAGTTTGTTATTCTTTGGTTACCAGTAGTCCACGATTTATTGCACTGTGACTTAGCGCATGGCTGCTGAAAAGACATAAACAAAGTCCTGTATACTAGAAGAAGGAGAGCAGGGCATGAGAACCTTTGTTAAAACCCTAAGGCTTAGTGAGAAGAATGTAAAGATGCAACTTTGAAAAGCTTGGCTTTTTGATGCGCACTTCGACCAGCCTGATACGCCTGGCATGCCTGAGTGTTCAAGAACGCCGCGGATATAGGTCTTGTTAAAATCATTCTGAAGTTTCCCTTCCTTCTGAATTCCTTCAAGAATGAAGCAGCAACACGGCGTCTTCAATTCGTTAATGATGAGAAAAACGTTCAAGAACGAATCATTAGATGTCTCCATTATGAACATGACTAAATTTTCTGGCAATACAAGGGACTTAGTTCCATCACACCTCTTTCAGAAAAGCGGATTGCTTAATCATTAAGTGTTTCGTACGTAGCGCCAGCTGGCTGAACATTAGCGTGTTATGGACTAACGACTTACTGCCGCATCGCAGGCCAGATTTCAATCCGCTGGAGTCTTACGTGCGGAGCTTAACAAACTCAAAAGAATTACATACATAATATTAACAGCTCGATATGGAAACCATGCTTTATCGTCAGATGTAGGAAATACGTAAATTCAGTATTCTCGAAGCTGTTTAGAAGAACCATTTTTAGTAAAAAAAAAAAAAAGTCTCACAGTGCTGCTCTTCTCTCCCATCGGTTGAATAGCCCATATCTTTGGTGTGAGCTTTTTTTCCAGATCGTTGCCAGCTTTCTTTCACAAGCAAGTTGACCATTGCAAATCAATGTACAGTTGAAGTATCCATTCGGGACTAATTGTTTGTTCCGTCGTCTAGCCTTTGTGTCAGTGTCTAACACTGAGTGAACCAAAACAAATGAGACCTTTGATTTTTAACCCCTTCGCGGTGAAGTTCGATCACGGGGCACGCTGTTACGGCAACCTGTGCCTTTGTTCGCCCGCTAACGCCCTCTCCAGCTCTGAAATCATTCGGTACTGTGGCGCCACTTCTGCACGTACATAACAAGCATGCACCCTCCACAAAGGAAAAGCAAAAAAATACGCACGCACAGTATATTATTCGAATCGTACATGCTGGTCTGGGCAGAGACAAATGAGGAGGATAAACCTCGTAAGGTCGACCGGCTTGTTGCGGTCATGGCGGCATTATCGAATGCATAGTTATAAAAGACGGGATTTGTAGATGCAGTGACATCCCTCTCTTTCATCGGACCGCCTCTGCGTTCAAAGAAGGACAAAGTGCGCAATCGATGCGTGCGGTAGCGGCTTTTCGTCCCGACTCTGCTGGCTGCCGAATCGTGTCTAAGTCAATATTGTTGCTGTTCAGTGTTCATTGTAAACCTTTCAAACTGCAAAATCCTTTAGTTCTTAGTGGACCTACGAGACCTAACTCTAGGTATGTGAAAGGGGTCAGTGAACTAGAACTAAGGTAGGAAACTTGAGTATCACCCGAGATTAACAGTGGAGAATGCACCGAGGTCATTGGACGACGTCTGAAGTCAAAAAGGCTTTTATAGGACAAGAATAATTGACTGAAAGTCAGCAGAGGGCGACGGCCATACTTGGGGGCCAGAATGTAGCCAGCGAATAGAAAAGACGGACAAGTAACGGCAAACGCTTTCGAACGCCAGGTAAAAGTACTGCGAAAACATTATTTACAGGTTGCTAACGAGGCCAGTTATGGAAATATTTTTTTGGAAAACAAATCTATGGTTTCTCGACGATGTGGCTTTTTGCTGATTCGTCAGAATATGCTTCCTCCATTCGGATGTAGCATGTATGTAGGATCAGCAGTTGGCCTTACACATACAGTGTACATATTTTAACATATATCGGCCTTCGCAAAATCGCAGAACGTATACCATATGCATTACAGTGCTCTTCCTCATACAGCGAACAAATGTCTGTCGAATTCTATTTTGCATAACCCTAACGAATCAAACTAATATAATTCTTCGAGCGAAAAGTATGGTTCTTTGTACTGCTGCTGTGTTAGTTACTTTTCATTTAAACGAAGGTTACCCGATTCCGATATAACTTACTATCATTTACCAGTAGTTGAGTTTGGCATGTTGTATGTGTATTATTACTGTTTTCTTGTTGCTTTGTCGTGTGATGCAGCTTGTCTGTCTTTCTGGTACGTGCGTGTCGATCACTGTTGTCATGATGATGTCCTTTTCTCTGTCTGTATCTCTCAAATTTTAGGGTTTGACGGTAGCAGTGTTGTACTGTTTTATGAACGGCGAGGTGCGGAACTCAGTGCGCCATCACATCGAGCGTTGGAAAACGATGCGGGCGCTCGGCAGCCATCACGGAGCGCGGCACTCGGTATCGATCTCGTACCGCTTTCACCATGCCACCAACACCCCAAACCATCATAATAACCATCATACTAACAAGGCAACCACTACAACCCTCAATAATCACCAAAACCAAGCTATCAGTCATCCCGTATTAAACCATATCACCGGTAGCAGCAGCAGCAGCAGCAGCAGCAGCAACTTTTCCAGCCCGAAGGCAGCAAACATACCCCTTCTACCACCTTCTACTACAAGCACTAACAGGAACAATAACACGACCAGCAGCCGTAACAACAATAACAGCAACAGTCTCCACAATCTAACAGGTACTACCAATAGCACTCCCACAAGCATTACAAATCCCCTCTATCTAAACCCGATAATTTACCGCGACCATTCTCACTTGCAAAAGCAAAGTGACAATGGCAACAGTGGCCGCCATCGACGGACATCCACAACAACACCTCCATCGACTGTGATGGCCGCTACGATGGTAAGCCTGTTATTGTCGAACCATTCGACTAGCAGTGTCAACAGCCCCACGACAAATGGTTCTGCGGGTGATCGTTGCCCTCATGTTGCTGCTGCTGCTGCTGCCAGCTTTTCAACAACTACAATGAGTAATCCTGCTAGCGTCAATAACTCCACAGATACTATTACAGACTACCACATTGGCCAAGGCATGAGTAAGCCCCAGTTGAAGAAGCCGTTCATTGGGAATGGGCCCAACACCGTTTTAGTTCCTTCGCCCACAGTAACTGCAAACGGTGTAATCACCCATTCTTTGCTGACCACAACACAATTTGGTAGCAATAATAATAACAACAATTTCACAACGAGAAACACCTTTAGCACTACGTTCAATGGTACTGCTCACACTAAAATCACCCCCACTAGTTCCACCGAAACCTCAACAACAACAACAACATCATCATCATCATCATCTCCACTTTTGTTCAATTCAGGAGCAGCAGCAGCAGCAGCAGAAATAATTCCAAACGAACCGTTACCCCTTTGCCGATCTGCTTCGCTCGCCACTAACTGCAGTAATAGTAAAATGCAGAAATTGCAGCAGCGACCGCCGGCAGTCAAAAATCACATTAGTAGTACTGGTAGCCACCATTATGTCGTTGTAGCTATGCTAAAATCGGTGGACGGCTCTCACGTTACTGATACGGCAAATGATTACCACGTTGGCAATGCATCTGTTGCTGCTGTTAGTGTTCATGGTGATGATGATGGTGAGGTGGCTGTCGGTTGCGATGATTTAGATTATGCTGATCATGATAGTGATGATGAAAATGATGAGTTTGGCGTTGATGGACTTGAGGATAGCCAGCGCCACCTCGTGGGCTGTGATGGTCTTGCCGGTAGCAGGTCGGATGCAAGTGCTGATAAGAGCGGCCGAAACAGCTGCAGCGGCAAGGCCAGCTGGCCACCAGGGTTAGGAGGTGTGGGGGTTGGCGGCGGCGGTGGTAGTGATTACGGGAACGAGGGCGGCGTCGGAGCCCCCTGCGCTACTCTGGCAGGTGGTGCTGAGGCCGGACTGCCGGGCAGTGCGCGTTATGGCCTGCTTAGCTCTCTTGGCTCGGTCGGTTCCGATATCGGCGAGCTGGGCGATCTGGCCTGTTGTAGATCGCCTCTCTACGGTTTATCACCGGTATCGTTACCTGAACAAACTGGCTTTCTACTCCCGAGTTCCGTTCATATTGCTAATAAGGTTCACGCACCCACCGGCGTCAGTTTGGCCACCATCGACGTTCCTGCGGTCGCCTTGGTTACCACTACCACTAACAACAATATCAGTCATAACGAGAACAACCGTCAACTACTTCACAGGACTTCCGAACGAAGACGGTAATCACCATCACCTCGCCTAAGCGGTGTGGCCAACGTAGAGGCAACTTATAAGGCAGAAAAGTTTGCGTCCGCCATTGCCAGCGTGTGGGTTAGCGCTTCGATCGACTGGGAGTACGATCCTGCACTTGTCTCCGCCGGATGACGCCCGCGAACCATGCGAATGTCGCTCACACAGCAAAAGAAGTTCCGCACAGCCGGTCGTCGTCCTGCGTATCTCATATAAATGCGTGTTCACGAGAGAAACGTCGAAATGCTCCAAAAATTACTGGAAGTGTATTATTTAGAAGATGCAATAAGCTCACATTTGTCATTTCGGATATTACAACTCATATTAAAAGCAGGCAGAAGAGTAACGCTTATAGATCACTAACTATTTATGCCAAACAAATAATTTGAAGTCGTGCTTACGATTGGATTCTTCACTTCTGCAATCTGAAACATTTCTATAATTTTTCGGTGCAATTATTCGATGTCCCCGTATCTGTTCTCTTGTCGCTATTTGATTGCCAGCGCTGGATAGGGCCGCCGGGATCCCCGGATCAATCTCTCGTCTGAATACCGGTAACTGATTGAGATCTCGTGTGCATGGAAAGTGCAACGAGCTGTTTGTGCGTAAAGGTTTCATTCGGGTGACATGTGCGGCTGTTCTATATGTCAATCGTGTATCTGTTCGTGACGCCACGTATTCACTTTACTGCGTACGACCTCACCGATTTAGTAAATGTTGTGTGAAGCCGATCCCGACCCGCCCACGAAGCAAGCACACTACGTTCGTCCTTGCATATTAGAAGGTTCCCAAGCCAGACTGAATGTCAAGCAGATGCATCAATCACAGGATGAAAAAGAACTCGATGACGATACACGAAGCTAGAGATGTATTGCCACCACGTCACACCCTTCCGCATGCTATTTACTGCATATGTCTGAGAATGCGCTGAAAGTAAAAGGAGTAACCCTGGAGGCCATAGAGAGATATATCGCTTGCCTGCAATGAGCCCGATGCTATGTATGACTGGTTCCATTTCAGTTATTTCGCAACTGATTCGCTCGTTAGTGAATTATTGCATAAATAACTGTTCGGTTGTCGGCACGCTGATCCGACCTTCAGCTATGCATCAGCATATAAAATGCCTGAACTGAAAATCAGAGAACTGAAAGTATGAAAACGATCATGGAGGACATGAAGATGTGTAGGCATAAAGGAGTTTAATTAACGACTACATGTTCATTCTTGTCACCCTATGTAACGGTGATGCAGAGTACGTCTATTTGCGCTGGCCCGTAATCTTGGCATCGCTTCACTTCAATTCACTTCACTTACTTATGCCCCTGTTTGCGTCTTTGTAAATGCCTGTTATTCGTGTTTTTGTGCTTTTTTTATGTCAAAAAGTCACGAAGCTCGAAGCCCCTTCCTCCAGAATTATCCGCGCGATACCCTACGGTTAACCCGTATCAGTCGTGGTCTCCCCTCGTGCTGTCTGTCCGACAAGCAAGGCCTGCATATAACGCATGCATCCTAGGGGCCAAATGAAGTATATTCGGCCAACAATGACCCTTGAGGAGCAAAAGAACAAACTGGCAAGTGAATTATCGATAAATCTAACATGTACCATTTTTTTCTGTGTTGTCTTATCTCTATCCCCTAACACAACGTAACGTTTGTGTCACCGCTTGCATTGCTGCTTCTCATCCGGATTACATCGCGTTACTGGGACGGGATTTTATTCCCCGTTAACTTCAACTTCGGCTAATGTTGAGTTGCGTTACATATGTATATTGCAATGCACCACGTTGCTGCCGCTGCAGCGCCTTTACAAAGATGACCGAAGAGAGTCGCGTCATACCAGAGCGGGAAGCTGCGTGTCCTTCACTACTTCAGTGACCTGTGCCAACAATGCACTTAACTACAAGGACGATGAAGTGTAACGGCGTTAAGGAGGAGGAGGGGCAAAGGAGAGCGTGGGAGGAAGTAACTGGAAGAAAGGAGTTCGCTTATATTATTTTTGGCTAGCCGGAGATAGGTGCAACAAATGCGTAGGGATTAACCACAAACTGTACACGAAAGTCATAGTGGTTACCACAGCGAATAGATGTTTTCGAAATTAAGAAGTGTTGCATTTACCGAACCAGCTAGCGTATGTAGGGACGAGCATAATCTAAGCATTTACATGAGTTCTTCTTCAAATGTCATTCGCGCATCGCAAAGTTGCCAACCAGAACGCTATAGACTACTCGTTTACATAGAACAGGGACAAAACTAGAAATCAATACTAAACCGATCCTTGAACACAATCAGCCTATCTGCAAACACGTATCGACATAATAAACTTGTTACAAATCTCGACCGCTAACACCTAGCCTCTTGTAAAGGCCCAAACACGGCCGTCGCGTATAGCTTTTGAAAGACTATTGTAATTGTTACATTACAACTGTACAGTTCAATTCATTTTGTCATTCAGCTGCATAAAAACGGCGGCGCAGGGATCAGCTAGAGAAACATACGGGCATATTTTCCAAGAAAAATCGAATCAGTCGGATCAAACAATAACAAAAAGATGATGGATGGATGGATGGATGGATGGATGGGTGGATGGATGGATGGATGGGTGGTGAGAACTATATTCTTGGTTAGCAGACATTCAGTACTTCGAAGGCATTTACCAATAGCAGACCGAGAACGAAAATTGACGGAATAGCGAAGGGACGTTTACATTTAGGCTGGTATGGATCGACATCAATTGGCTATCCTAACGAGAGAAAGATTAACTGTGAATGGTTTCATAAAAATCCTACAAAAAAAAGTTGTAAGCAATAAGAAAATTTATAACTTCGTAGCATGACTACTATTGAAGGCAAACAAAAACGACGATGTCTGCCACAGTACCCGACACAAAAGAGTTACTACGAAGGAATGACAGGAGATAAATGTATGCGTATTACTGTTGTTATTATGAAGATTCAATACCTTATAAAGAGGTAAACGAAAGCAGACGTGTATTTACTTGTAATTATAATTATTAGTACCACTTAAAGTGGCGTAATGATCCATTAGAAGATAACAAACGAAAATACAAGAAAGTAATAGATATACTACCAAATAGTTTAACAAATACATAGTAGCGGCGAGTATCCGTCCGTCGCCGCAGTGATCTGTTCGAGCAGAAAAGAGCCTAGGTGAAATAATCGGTTAGGTCAAATAAAAAAACTTATATGAAGCACAAGCTGGAAAATCCAAGAAGGTATTATTAACAATCGCTTGGCAACTGAATGAGTAATATTACTTAGGTAATATTTTTCACGTTTGCGACTTGTTCTTTAAAAATGCTAATTGTGTTAAAATATTAAATTTAAAGGCTCAAAAGCCTACGATAAAGTGATATATAAAATATAAAAAAGTAATAGTGAAGTATGATGGCCTAGACGATTGTCCATTGAAAAGGTATGCTTTCCTGAACCAGGCAGTGTCACTGTGGTGGAATTTATTTTTGTGCATAATTATATTTTATTTATCTGTGTTTTGTATTTGTTGAAGAAGCTTTCGCTTTGTAGAATGTCTGGAATTTCAATCTTTTTTCTAGTTGAGCACCTTTACAAAATTCGTAATAATCTTAAATTAAAAAAAATACGTCTCTTAGATATTTGCCGCCTTCGCAAAGCAATTAATACGATCGCGGTTTACCAAGTTGCGTTTCACTCGCTTAAACTTGATGCAGAAGTTATAAATCAGTAAATAGTATGATTCAGTTCTTAACAAGGTGTGTCTGTAACTTAACTGTGACATTTGTCAGGGCCGTCCTTGCAGGACCAATGTAGCTGTAGGGTAAAAACGGATTATCCCCTGTTTCGGCGAAAAATGAAATTGGACATCAGGCCAATGCGACTTAAATTTAATTCGCCTTAATGCACCCTATGTTATAGGAATAGAAATAAAGCTTGCGTCCATTTTTAAATCTCACTACTTTCGATTAATAACGCGCTATATTGAAACCACTTAGCTTGTTTATCCTTTCAGTTGCCTATTTAAAAAAGTCAGTCTTCGAGATGGACCAGTACAGACAACAATGTATCCTATTTTTTCGCTAATCTAGCCGCGGAGTTCTTCTTGAAGCTTAGGTTCGTTCGCTAAAATAAGCGAACTATAATTGAGAATAGTCTTCGAAATTCTAATACCAGCGAAGAAGATAGTGAACACAGCCTGCCGTAAGTTACCATAACCAAGGTCGCACGTTACCGTCGTACAGAATCACAGTTCACAGGTAGAAATCATTATCGGAAATTCAACAAAACGTCGATGAAATGCCGGGAGTTACCTTAAACGCAGCATGCATGTAGTAAGTTGTCAAGGCCTGACAGGTAGCTACGACGATAACGCCAGAACAAAATAGAAACCTATCAAAGGCCATCTCTCTCAAAGGGTACCTTTGCTCTAAAACGTGTCTAACTTCATCTTTGGCATCCTGTTTCACGAACGATCAGTGTTTCCCCGCCTGCCTTGATATTTGTATGTGTCCTGCCAGAATCGAAGCAGGGCAATTAGATCAGCGCGTCAGAAAAGAACTCATGCTAGGCAGAATACGTTGCAACAATAAGATTATTAGTAATGGGCTTGGTGTCGCCAGACAGTGAATATAACAGATGTGCCGTTTCAACACGTTAAGCTCTGGCTGACACTGGCAAGAGCGTTGTTCATTACCTCAATAATATCGTTTAAAGACCAACCCTAACGCTAAGGGCTGGCATATTTCATGGCACGCTCGAAAAGCGAAGTATATGATTCAGTTACGATGCAAAAAAAAAAAAAAAGTCCCTGCTAAATACATTTAACTAGGGTGAGTACGACTCGAAGATGTACTATTTGCTCGAAAGTTTTCTCAGTACAACTTCTAGCCATTTAGCTAGGTGATGCGATTCCATCAAGGAAATAAGGCAGACTCGAACGGATCTTCCTTGGCGGAACAAAATCCAACCAAGTATGGGCATAATATCAGATGGTAAGCTTATCTTCGTCTCCAAAGATCTGCATCGTTCGCTGCATTGCTTCCTTAAATTTTTGAACGATACGCGAATTGAAGTTACCTCTTCGATTGTCGCCTACGATAGCCACTACGACTGAGTTGTTTCATTAATTATTTATAAAATCTTCACTCAACTTTGAACCCAAATAGCTGGTTTGACATGAAACGTAACGACACTCAAAATGTCCCACAAATAAATTACTATTACCAGTATGACTAATGTTATTAGGATTTACGGAAACGTAACTTTACGATCAGCCTATCTTTATACGATCGGTAATCGCTTAAATAGTATGGCGACAAGTCGCCAGCGGACAACTAAAATTATTTATCTATAGATCTCTCAGGTAAACAAACCATGGATCATTATCCCTTTCCATATGCTGATATGGCAGTGATATTGTCTATGGCGTCCTTGATACGTTTCATATACTCCATCGTAGCTACAGGTTTCCCACCTTTCGAGCACTTCTCCGTGAAGAAGAGCTCTTGAATTTTAGCGTAGACTCTGAATGTTATCAGATGGGCAAATTGCTTGTTTTTGTCCCACGCAGGGTTATAGATGCGAAACACGATGTCCTAAAAATAGGGTAACGTCAAACCGAAAATTAAGCTTTAAGCCTGGGTTTCGACAGATTTCTTTGTTGTTCCTCTATATAAGCACACTTGTCATGCAAAAAATGTCGTTGACGCGGCTTGAGCGAGCGACCCCTGCCGGTGGTTTTTGGCTATATGAATAGGTTCTTGGATCAACGCTAGATGCGGCCTGAATCGGATTCTGATCTGAAGCGGATCTGATCGGGAAAGGTTACAGGACACACTGGAGATATCACCTGATTTCATGAAGTGTGGCTCCCCAGACGTTTAGATATATGGACATTATTCTCTAGACAAATAATTATTACTAAATGAACGGCGTAATTGTGTGCTCTAAACCGCACACACGGGGATCTGTGTCACGTAATGGCCGCAGTAGAAGTTCGCGACGTTACATATGACACGATGAAGCCTATTATGTTTTGTGTTTTCTTTGCAGTATTCCGAAATACATAAAATCCAGTAGAAAAACAACTATCTGCTATTACAGCACGAAATTGTTGTGATTTCATGCGTCCCACATAGCTCCATAAGCAAAACACTTTTTTAGCGTAGCTAATTAAGCTTTCAGCCTCAGTTTAAATGTTGTCCCAATTCATACCTATTTCATATCGTATACCTATCACCATACGCGATGAAACTAACTATAGCTCTTGGATCTCTTGTCCATATATATATATATATATATATATATATATATATATATATATACATTGTAATATGTACTTTATAATATATACATTATAATAAGTACTAGGTTCATAGCCTTGGGTTTGTAGATCATCCACGTTGGTGTGCATTCAATGTGTTCCTATGAGGCCCCGCTAGGTCTTGTTTGCCTTGGATGGAAGATATAATCATAGGTTGATTTCCCAACCAGATAGTAAATAGATCTCCATATGTTTTGGGCCTTTGAATAGCTTTTTTAAACAATGGTAGCGATTTCCTAAGGTCTGATCACATCGCCCAAAACGCCATTTTGCCTACAACAGATGTTAATGGGCTAACTGCAGACACCATGTAGTGTCTTGAGACGATTCGGCTTACAATATTTTGACAACAAATGCCCTTGATCAGACATACTTGAGCATAATGTGCGACAAACTTGGTAATTTTACTCGTGATGGCGCTGCCCCAGTGCGTTCAGCTGAGCTTTATGACGGGACGTCAAACACAATTATCCATTATATAAAGGAATAGCACACGATATGGCGCTTCGTTTGCCAAGAGAGACATTGTTTACTCGTTGGGCCTGTGGGTCGATATTTTGGCCGTTACAATGCGTATCTAAATAGTGTTATATTGGTTTCACAGTAAACAGGTTTGTTTCAGCCCACAAACTTGGTTAAAGTCATACGGGAACTTGCTGGAGTATCTGAAAGCCAATCGTCTTCTTTGCGTAATGCATGCAGTCGTTAATCAACTAAACAAAAAGGCTAACTACTTGAATCAGGAAGGTACACCTGATACTATGCTCACCTACTCCGAAAATAATGATTGTGTACAGCCTCGGGAAAAGCAAGCAGGAATAGATAGATTTCATCCGTAGAAAACTTCTTAATAAGAAGCTTATGGAGACTGGGATTTTACCTCGTTAGTCAAAATCGAGTAGATGGAAGATTTTGTAGAAGCACGTAATTTACGTTCAAAAACTTCTATACGTTTACAAATGCGTGATTCATGTTTTATTTTCTGTCAAAGAGCATCCAGAAAGCGTGATCACATTATCGTACTTTTGCGAAGCTCTTAATTCCACAACTTTCAATTTGTAAAACTTTATTCTAACATACGAGCCCCTTGAAAAGGCTGATATCAACTAAGAAACATATGACAGTTGTATGTATTGACGTCAAATCACTTCACGCAATACGTAATAAATCTCACTAGCTCGGATCATATTACGGGTCCGTGGTGGTCTAGTGTATGATGCGCTCTCTTGGCAAAACTGAGGAACACATGGTGATTCAGGTTCGAATCTCAGCGTGGGCACACTTTGTCGTGCTAATAGAAACCGGCCGTCTGATGGAAAGCCTAAAGTCGATCCCAGACGCAAACCTTACTTTACGTTTAACATATAGCCTTAGGAAGACTACGGTGTACACTTTGATGCAGTTGATTCAGAATGATCCTAGTTAAACTTTATATAATACGAAGCATTGTGAAGAGTTCAATCAACTGAAAAAAAAAGAACAAGTAAGCAAAATTTATATAACCTTATGGAAATAATAATGACGTAGACAGAAACTTATAGAATTAAAATGAGTAACTATGTTACTATTTATGCTCGAGCAGAATCAAGTGGGAACTACCACGGTAAGATCGATTTAATATAGGTAATCACGGTTTAATATAGGTATTAAAAAACGCGTTATTTATTGTACGAGCACAAAAATAGTGCCTAAAATACTAGGTATCTATAATGTACTTTCTCGGCGACTGTCTGCGATGTTTTCTGCTATACTCATGAAGGATGTTACCGATGAACGGCAAAGGTGGCGCGGCCAGCAGGATATACTTGATCAGGTAGTCTATTAAAAGTGTGAGACAGATAGATGTCAATACAAGCGGATCTGTCACACATAAGAAGAGATGCGCGAGCACAGACATCGCTCGCTCGTGGCTATCGCCTTAAAGCACAAGATACGAGGTAGTACGATTCACTGGACCGCAAGCTGTAACAAGCATGATCTGCTCCACTCGCTATAATTGACTCATAATTGTGATATATATCACACGAGTTCACGAAGCGACGAAGCAATAACGTATCGGTATTATTTCCAGTTATCTCTATGCACAATAATTACTGGACTTATATTGTATCTTCATTGCATCGAACGGAGAGTGGCAAGAACAAACGGTATAAAAGGCTAATTGCGACTACTCACAGCTGAAAATCGCATACGAAGATTAACATAGCCGCGTGTCGATTGCTTGCCCGTGAAAGGGGAAGCGCGGAGCAATCTGACTAATGGAAAAAAAAACTGAAGGAAGGACCTGCACCAGATACTAGTGCCCAATCATATATCAGTTACGTTCAGATTACTGCCCGAGACGGCAAGAGTTTCGACAATAATATCACACACACACATCGTCTACCTACATACATACATATTAATTACATAAGGATCGTACGATTAATAACGGGAAACAACCGATGTTCCACGGGGTAATAATAGTTGACTGAGCAAGAACAATGGCTGCACGTTTTTTAGTAACTTGTTGATAACGTCATGCGGGACGATCAATTAATACTATAGCTTCAAAGGCCTTCTGCAAGGCGCCAGCCATTAGCTATTGTGTTTTGCAACAATGTACGCACTGCCCCGTTCGGGCCACCATTGGAAACTTAGCTTTCTGCAAGGACGATGCTAGACGGTTCGTGCATTTTGCAACAGTTCCTATTCACAATCGTCGAGTTGATAAATCTGAATGTTGACAAATAACTGAAAGTACTCTATTTCTTAGAGACGATTTTCATGGCTTCCTGTTATATCCAGTGGCGATGCTGAGAGAGTGTTTGCATCAGCGTTTAATGCGGTTGCTAGGAGATAACAGCTAGCGTATTACCATCGAACTCTCTAGGTGTCATACCATAAAAACAATACATTTAACTTCACCTCGTTGAATTTTTTCAGCATATCATAAAAACACACCTATTCAAATTGTTATTATCTATAGGTTCCGATTCATGGGACTATATTCGCTATGGATGGTAAGGTACACACACTAGGTAATGAGCTGAACAGAAGCATTGCTTCTAACAGATTTGAGCTACTAGAAAATATTCTTCAGTGCATGATACGGATCGGCCTGAAACAGATTGAAAGTACAAGTTTTGACCTGTATACTTGAGAGGACGGTACGTATTTTCGCAGTTAGACAGCTAATTTATAAGTTAAACATATTGTATCGACTGCGTTGCCTTATTTTATGTTTTCTTTATTTAGGAAACACTACTATCGATTAAAAATACTTTATTCTTTATTTTTAAGGCACCCCATTTGTGAAGCATTAGACGTAAGCACACACAGTAAAATGACCTTGAGACGCGTCGTGAGAATGAAGTTTTTCATGCACTTCATTGTTGTATCAATTCGTGGTTCAGACTGAGATAACTAAATGCACTCCTTTCCGTAGACACGAAGGGCAACAGGCCTTTAACAATATTGCTTGAGGAATTGATTGAGATGTTGTCGTCGCGGGCGGAGCGGAAGACTTGAATTGATCGGTTCAATGTCAGTTGTATCTAAATGTTTTCAGCTGAACGTTCTGGAGTGTCCCGACGAATACGTATGTACAGTTAAATCTTATATTAAATTATGAATCTAATTTAAACGATGCAGAACAAGGCGCGTCTAGTGCTTATTGTTATTATACAGGCCTTCAATGGACTTCAAAGGTGGTCACATATGGTATCTTCCAGGTTCACGATAGCAATTTCTCGATGTATGTCAGAACGATCGCTACTTTTATTTTTATTATTGCTACCACTGTCGTAAGTTAGAAGAGACGCAGTACTATAAACTAACGAAAGCAATTAATTTGTAGGTAAATAAATAATGCACATACATCATGCTTTTGTTGACAACAAACAACTTGAAGGGAAACACCGATGCAATATGATTTCAATTCCAAACAAAAACACGGTATCTTTTTTTTTATTTAACGCTGCCCTCTCCCCCTATAAGAAGTGATAGAAAGAATCGTCTAAGCCAGTTACAAACAAACTATGTAGGACACGGCAGTAATGCATGGATTAACATAATCAGTGATAACTTCACTATGACCTTGAATTTATGTATTTTTATTATTGGGAAGTGTGGCCGCTCTGATGTCAAATGAGGAAAGTTCTCGCGAAAGCTAGGTACTTGACCATGCAAGCAACCTTTAAGGTTAAGTTTGTATAGTTGCCATGAAACAGAGCTGGATCTTATTCAGGAATGGTGTGAACTGCCCGAAGATCTACTGCCTTTGCAAAATTAAATCGCTCCAAAGAAGAGATGCCGTAAGATATTTCTTTTATGAGGAATAAATTGCATGTGCTTGAGGGAAAATATAAACCGTCGTGGACAATGTTGGACATCACTGGGTCTCCTCAGGCTCATAGCCTGACTGGATATTCTAATCAAATAAAAACAATAAAACCCGATAAGCGAAACTGTTTATCCTTGAATGCGCCTGCAAAGCAAGGCTTGTTTCCTCATAACTATATGTATCCGGAATTTACAGATGTGGTCAGTTTTTTTTATCTGATTGTTACTATGGTTCATTGGTGAAATATGGACTTTTATAATATAACATGCTGTGTTTTTCATTAGCAAGCGTTTACCTATCAGTTGTCAAAATCGAGTGATCATCTTCAGCTATCTTTTACGTACTTTCGCTTCCTCTCTCGCTATATATATGTGTATATATAGACAGATAGATGGTATGCACTGCAGCTAATATACATCAAGTTTCAAACAATCATAAAGTTATCGTCAAAATCGTTTTAGTTTGAATTCATGCGATAAGGAAAAGCTTTCCTATTTTGGTGTTTCTCGAAAACGTACACAGCTGGGCGGGTTGCGTAATCTTTTTTCCATGCGCACATAGGATCTTGGGCATTGTACATTTTATATTCCACGCGACGTGTCTATAGATAACCAGATAATAATCTCTTCGATCAATCACCACTATTAGGAAACGTGCGGCGTGACTATTTATTAGATGTTCCGCAATGTCCGTAAAGGAACAGCCCGTTAAACAAATAAATGATGGTTTGTTTCTCAATTTAATAATAAAATAACCTGTTGGATTACTTGATTGCGTTGACCCACAAAGGTCGAGGTTTGCAGAATTGATTGAAAGTAGTTGAAACAATAGGCTTTTTTTAATATTGAGCTGACTGCAAAAAAAAACGCAGTCGATAATCCAGTACCTCTTAATAAAATTAACAAGTGGGTCGTTAATATAACAACTTATGAACTTACTCATATTGTAATACATTATTATTGTTTCCACTGTAAGCATGTATCAGCCAGTAGATTCAAATAAAAAGAATTATGTAATCATCAGTGACATCATCGGTGACATTTGGTCATTAAGCACTTCTTGTGCGAATCTCCCCCACCGAATCTTCACGTAGCTTCCTCATTGTTAGCTTGCTATCTTATCCGTTGGGAGAAGAATAGAAATACGCGAACAGTCCATGTGATAACTTAGTGGGTAACGTATTTGTTTACCAGTCACACTACAACCTTGTAGTCGACGTTAGAACCCGGGCATACATACATTTTGTTTCGTGCTGCGGACAGGAGAATACATATACAGTTACCGTTTTTACATGAAGGATTTTTAATATTTCTCACGCATTACGGAGATTGTGTCGCGTAGGAGAAGACTTGTACAGGCGATCTTCAGCTTTCAGTCAGCCGGAGACTAAGCGGTACTACGCTGATTAGTGTTAAATTGGTTTTCTAACTGTATCTTTGCGTTTTGCTGACCTATCAGCCATTTCTATTTTCCCCAGACACCTTATATAATAAAATGTTCATACTGTCCGCTTTAAAACGAATTGGAAAAATCGTTGGAATTTCCCTAATTAATTTTAGAAAGTAGATGAGGTTCTTACAAGCAGAGCTAGTCTACTTGCTAAAATGAGCTCTCCGACGTTAAGCATAGGATTGACAGCTCAAAGGAGACAATTTTCAAGAAAATAAGTGTTGAAGTTTTCAGTTGATAAGAACAAGCTTTATAATAGCGAAATGTCACTATAACCTAATTTTCCCTTGACGCAAAATCCCACTTCGTGATGAGCTTAGGATGATGATTCGTGAACTTAGAATAAATACATTTCAATTGAATCTTCATGAACTTTTAGGCTACATTCTGGATGTATACTTCATTGGCAGTTCTCGAGTGAAGCTCTTGAAACTCAAGTTAAGAATTAAATTTAATTCTACATAGATAATTGTCGCAAAGCAGCGACATTAATTACTGTTAGAGCTGCTCGCCATTCTGTCTCTATGTAAACGTGATTTGTGAGCCTCCTGTTGCGTTTCAGTTCGATGTCTTTGATACTTATAATCATATATTCGAGACTAATCCCCTAAACTCACTTCGCCAGTTAGAATGATACGCGTTCGGGCGGTATGGCTGATCTTTTCGTTCGAGGCGATCTTTCGTCCTAGCGAAAATACTGACCGTAATAATAAGTGTGCAAATATATAGGAGAGTTTTGTGGACATATCGTATGGTGTTTTTGAACTCAAGACGTCATACTGTATTATGAATATACCCGTTTAAACGATTTACTAGAGGCGTTTCGGTCTGAATGTGCTAAACAGAAGGTGCTATATGATGTTTACCAATTGTATGGAGATGGATAAACCTGACTCATCTTAAATAGAGCGATAGTCTCCAATGGCTTCTAACGAGAAAATTAATTACAAGGACAACAATATTCTACTTAGTAACAATTAATCGTGGCCTAATTCTACAGCCTGAAAATGATGCGTGTGTCCCCCCGTGTAAAATGTAAGCGCTGCCTTTCTTTCGATCGCTGCACTTACCTGTCCTGTCAAGTTTTGTGTTACAAATAATTTTTGCTTTCATATGAATAATAAGTAAAATTAAATGTGCGTAAAATGGCAAAGTATTTTATCTAAACGGTTGTTGAAACGCTACATTGACACGCTTAATACAGATCTGCCATCCCTTTGCTAACAGCGGTCCTAGTTCCTTTTAATCGGATGCAACACTGGAAAATGAGGAACAAAGAGCTAAATAGGAATAAACATAGGTAAAACTACTTATCTTTGCGATGCTCAGAAGTGTTGGCATGACAGCATCCTACGTGCGAAAATCAAATCCATGCGTGGGAAAAGTGGTCCTAATGAATAGTTGGAAAGTCAATCGTTGAACTTACTTACTTACCGGTCTTCGCTTGATCATGGCCAGGGTTCAAAACATGTAAAAGTTCGTTAAATATTTTTCATCTAACGGGAAAATATCGAACAATTTTTGTGATGAAGAGTTTTGCCGCTGGCCGACATATAATATACGATCTGTATAGGTTCACGTTTTCGAGAGACTTCTGCCTATGCAGAAAGTACATCTCCATAGGAATAATTTTTTGGGAGCTCAACATCTAAGCTCTTGTATTGACTACATGAGCCGTACTGACTAATTTTGACCGTCACCTTTTATCTTATGATTTATGTTGCCAGCAGCGACTAACGGCGGAGCAAGCAACAGTTAACATTATATACTGCCGGAAAATAACTAATTGATTCATCCTGACAAAGGAGTTGTGTCTATCTGGGTGTAGCTTCAAAAAAGCACCTGCTAGACCACTGTCCTTGATCCGATCTTGTTTTTTGCCCACCGTTTTTTGAAATCTTCAGTCAATGTATTCAAATTCTAGCGATTCTTGCGCTCTTCCTTTCTATCTCTGCTACTGTCGGCATCGATAACTATCCTTTTCGGTTTGGTGATATTACTTCGTTTTTTGGTCTCGCATTACCTGGCGTCATCCCTTATTAATCAACTTACTTTCAAATGTCCCCGTTTTGTCTCCGATCTTATATATCTCAAGTCCCTTGCCCTATTCCCAAAACACTCATGCAAGTTTACATCCAAGTTTTTTGCTGTCTACTGCGCGTTCGTATAAGGAGCAGGTCATAGTTGCGAAGTAAACTAGCTTTAACTTCTATAAAAGATGCGCTGCCTTCTATCTCCTGGAACTTCATATGTTTCCTCTATTTATCCTTATCGGCCATTTCACAATCTTTTTGATATCTCACAACGCCATAAACTTGGCTTTTGCCTCAGATCTCCCACAAGTGAGTCCGCCTAAAACTCCTACTGCATCGTTCGTCACGGTGCGCTCATTCTGTCTGTCCCCTTTATCCTCATGCACCGCTCACTTCCTTCACCCCATTATATACGTTACCAACTGCTGCTATTTACTAAACTCAGTTTTATCTGAGATTTGCTTAAAAATCTCGTTATTTCATTTATTAACTCTCTCTTTCATGGGTCCTCTGGATAATCTTTCCCATTATCCTTACCCTTTTATAATACCTGCTGCCTCAAGTTGAAGGACTTACTTGCTTCTAACTGACCACTGTTACTCTCCTTTTTGTAGTGTTTTTGTTGCTATTGATATCGTTATTTATTTCCTCTTAAGCTAGTTTTTCATGTACTTTTGCGTCCACAACCCTACCAGTTATAGCAAAGTGCAATTGTATTAACCTCATAAATAAAATATGTTCTATTGATTTGAGCTTTAACTTGAACACGGCTGATCCCGACTGCGTCGTAACAACAGCTTCATGGTAAGCATGTTGCCCTATATTGAAGAGGGGCGGCACCACATTAATTGTATAAGTAATTACAATCACTTCTAACGGTCCACCCAATTAAACTCTCGCTAATGCCTATAAAAAAACAAAGCCAGTCTCAAAATCCATCCAAAAACCTCAAAAAAAAAATCTTCATAGACAGGCGTAGTAGCCTTTAATTATTTTTCTATTTGTTAACTGTGGCAATCATTGTCATATTAGAATATTAGGGGAAAGCTATTTGGCTATGGTACGTGTCTTGGTCTAATTTAAATGATACGTGATCAGTATATTGGTAGGTCAGAGCTCGAAGTTTTACGCCTAAGGATCTAAACCGTATGCGCACCTAATGAAAGCGTCTCTACTTATTATATATTACATAAAATCACATCTAAGCGAATACTGTATTTGCTTAGTAAATAAAGAGTACAACAGGAAATTCGACCGAATCGTTTACTGCCTACGTAAGACATGCAGAGTTTTTGAGCGGGCTCTTTCAGTCTGAATGTTACTATCGGAGCGAGCTAATTTGTTGATTCGTATAGGTGCATCTGTTTTACTATAGCGCTGACCCAGACTGTAATGTAGATCGGCAAAAAATCTCGTCTGCGGTCACTGAGGTGGTCCGCTGAGTTACAGTTGTCTTATCTCGACCAGCTAGCTAGCTAGCTAGCTAAACTATTAAATGAAACAGGTGGAGTCTTTCATTTTCAGACATAGTTGCGAAATCAAGCTTGTTTTTTCATAGCTATATATATACACACATGTATTTCTAGAGGTTACACATGCGGTCAGTTTCTGCCAACAGTAGTAACGTTTGTTTCAAGATGAATCTAGTAGGCTTTTCATAACGACGACTATTTTTGTTCGAAAATAGGCTCAAATATGATACGCTGCATGTTCTATCAGCGATAGAATTGTCCTTTAACCATAACTTTCAAGTTAAAGTTTCTCGCTATATATTATGCATGTTGAAAGCTAGTTATAAGAAACTTTGTATTAAGGAAGTTCCTTATAACTAGCCTACCTAAACGAATGATTCATAGTTCACCTTTAACTAAGCACTAGGTGACTGTTACTTGCAAAGCAATACTAGCTACTAGTCCTGAAGGGAGTTTGCTCTGTATATATATACAAGAGATTACCATATGGCCCTTAGGTCTGCCCTCTGTACCTACTAGCATGAAGAATCGAAAGGTAGAAAAACGATGATCTTTCATATGATTTATATAGCTCATCTTAACAAATTTGACAACCTGTTTTTTGCAGTTGTCGTTGAAAAAACTTTTCGATGTGGGCGTCTGGATGGATCTTTCGGTGTTGCAGTACTTGCGCATGGCAGCACGAGTAACCCATCAAAGCACCTCCCACGTGAAATTTAAGTAGCTAAACACAATCTCGTATATGCAAAAGTGAAATGAAAATAAGTTATGCAAATAATAACTAGACTAGCCCGTGGGCTGGGTCCCGTGCTTGTTTCGCTGCTGATTGACTGGGCTAACCGGACCCATAGCCTTAGAGCTGCTAGCTCATTACCGAGTTTCAGTGGTTCGCTACCCTGTCGTAGTAATGCCGTCATTTTACCTGGGTGGTCTCCTTTTCCCATTGACTCTTTACTTGACTGAAATTAACCTGTTCGCAGTAATGTTTTATTAGGACTAATTCGTATATTCACACCCGGTTTTAACTAACGTGACTAGCTGATATCACGCGAGCCTTAGCATAAACTAGATCTCAAGTGTACGTCAACGGCATGTACGGCAAAAACTTATAACTGACGTCTATTCTGAACTTCTCAATACAAATTGAAGCAATGTTACTCCGCCTATAAACGCAAAGTCAACTTCCGGCTATCTGCGCGTCGCCTGCCTGAGAACACAGAAATCCTTCACACGTTTATAATTATTTTAACTCTCCTACTAGAATATCACCGTAACAACGACAACCTGTTGCATTTATCATGTTGTATCGTTTCAGTCGGTCCGTAGCCCAATTTCAACATCGACATATTTAATTAAATCCTAAAAATGTCTGTAAAAATCGTCATTTTGCCCTCCGATGAAACGAATTTGAAGAAGCCATTTAACCGAAACGATTCCTATTTTGAAAAGTCTAGAATCCAGTACTGTGTTTATGTACTAGAGAAAAAAGGAGCATCCTTCCAATATAGAACTCGGCAAAAATTTTCAGTGGTTGTTGAGAGACCATCCTGCGAGCTACTACAGGCCAACATAAAAGGATCACTCCGCAAGGACGTTTTGGGCAAGTAGATAGACACTGGGCCTTAATTTTATAGTAGAATATAAGCAGATTTGCGTTCAGTGAAAACTATAGGGAGGCGTTCACAATAGATAGTTCTATATGCAGCCGCTAAGTATGCATAATGGTTAAGATAAGGTAAAGTCTAACGTAATAATATTAACTATAATGTATAATAGTGACAGACCCAAGTGAAAGTTATAATTAACTTGTATTGTACCATAAGCGTATACCGAAACTGCACAGAAAACCTACTTGCCTAACTACCAGCCAGATTAAAAATAAGCATTTGGTCATGCTGACAAGGGCCGAGGTTTGCAAAGCTTTGAACAATTGGAGATGACCATAGAAAGTACATAATCCGTGATCTGTTATTTCGTGATAAAACTATAAAACGGTAATCTTTGCAGTAACCTGAGGGAAAATATTTACATTATATTACACAAAAAAATAAAATGACAGATTATTGCAAAAACAGGTACTAATATGGCAATGTACCAATTTTTATACTGTGCATATGCTAAAAAACGTATCTGATGATACGTGATGATAGAGGAACGCGATGCTTCTGCGAACCTCAGTTCCTTCTATTAAATTACAAACTTTACATATCCGTGGATTCAATATAGTTTCCTGTTCATCATCTTACTTTTTTGACTCTATAGCAGCTATTTGGGAAGGATGAATGTCGTTACCTTCTTACATACAAAGGCAATACGGTAAATAATGTTATAGACAAATAGCCAAATTATGGTACGTCTTATACACCTCTGCCAATAGATGTGTGTTTAGTAGGCGTACTATTATAAAATAAAAGGGAGCATCAGAAAAATGCAACACAACGGATTAAATTATATATATACGGAGTATGTCACTAATAGGGGACAGCGATACGGGGCCAGACAGAAGCCTAGGCATATGCTAGATAGATCTGATTATATCTACTATGAATAGAGCTAAGCAAATCGAGATCACCAGGCGTGTCAAACGCCCAGACATACGACCGACGAAATTCATGCGGTGCCATGTATTTCCGGTAAATAATAGCATTTCCGGCTTTCTTCTTGCTACTTATAAGTCACATGCCGCTATAGCACTTAATGGTATAAAAGACTGTTACTCAAAGCGCGGTTTCCTAAACCTATTTTGCCTTCCTAGCCTGTTTTTCTTACAGTGACACACTTCTCTGATGAGGTTACATGAAGCAAAAGATCAGCGTTGGGCAACTTCGAGAAGCGATTGCGTCAGCTGTTACTCGACCCATTCTCGAATTAAGCCACAGAAATCTTACGCGATTAGTGCAGACGTTCAGGACCAAGATAGGAACGTTTCGATTTACTTTGACTCACGAAGCCGCAAAATCATCTTTGCCGATATGGGTAGCAACTTTTTCCTAATAGTGTTTATCTTGTGACGTTGCAAGCGAAGCCGCTGTTGTGCCGACGGCGGCACGCCAGTATCACGTCATAGGTGGTCGTGGCTGCTTGACTGAGAAGCTGCGCACGTTGACAGAAAAGAGCCTGTAACTAACGACTGATTTCAAGCAAGCTTAAGTATTCAGTGATATTTATAAAAATAATGGACAATAGTAAAGCCGATTGTTTTTACCATCTAAACTGCTTGCGAGCAAAACAAATGAGCGATTGATTTTGAAAGAACTGCTGGACGGCTCTTAGTTATGAAGTCATATAGGATTACTTTGAGTTGCTTAGAATTGCGATCGATCTAACTAGTGGTCTGTCTATTGCATATTGTACTTTGACCTACTTGGCCAAACCGATTGATTGTACAGTAGCATGACAATGGTTTGTTTGCGTAGTTTGTTTATACCGCTCTAAACATGCCACTTTTTGTTTCTGTTTGTTAATGTATTGTAGAGTTTGAAACGTTACGAATTCAGTGGGTCTTGCCAAATTCCCCTTACTTATATCCGCCATCAGTATGTGCATATGCGGCTCCTGCATATTTTTATTATGTAAAAAAACTTTTCTCAATTGAGTCTCCATGAAGAGATATTTTATTTATATAGATTGTTAGATTACTAGGTAGATATTGGATAGATAGATAGGTTGATAAGCCAGATATATTGATTAGATAGATAGATGGATAAATAGATTAATGAGATAGATAGATAGATTGATTGATTAGATAAATAGATTGATTAGATAGATAGATTTGATAGATAGATAGATAGATAAATAAATTAGATTAATTGATT
>NW_019213645.1:0-1103 GCF_002532875.2 Varroa jacobsoni
GCGTACAATACGGCAGAACTCCTGTACATCGAATCTAGGGGACGCATTTTCTGTGCCACGATTTCTCGTTTCAAAAGGCACGGTTTGAATGGCTCCCATTTCATGTAAGATGTGAACTGCCGACAGCGGTAGGGTGGCACCCCTCAACTTCAAAAACCGGGTTTCCAATTCGTTTAGAGACAGCTGAAATAAATGAACACAAGCCGACACACACATTAACATCATTACGAAATAACACAGGGATGATCATATAATCCCGAGTAATCTGAGAGATTTCCACCACGAATAGGAACTCTGCGCTTACAAGTGTACAGGCTTTAGTCGTCTAAATGAACTACAGTTTATATTAAATTCTAGGCCTCGATTTTTTTTCCAGTTCTCGGGGATTTCCCAGTAAAACACAAGCGAGATTCATCTTGCTCGAACTTAGTAATCTTTACACACCGGTTTTGGACTTGCCATGAAAAAGGCAAGAACAATCGCGACGTCGGGTCCGCCGAGGGCGGTCGCTTGTCTCAGACTGAAATTCTGCCTGTTTTCCGCGGTCGTCTTTTCCTCAAATTCGTCTATCGTCTTGGGTAGCCTACGACACCTATGGATGAATACAAGTACAATTAGACTAAAGCTAGCCTCAAAACGTGATTCTCTATATTAAACCTTTGATACTACCTTTAAGGAATGTTCATCCTTGAGGTATTTTAATTCTCAGCTGAATAAATTAATCTCAGGCTAAATTGATTTGAAATGGGCTTGATAACAACACGAGCATATGAAGTAGTTTGTCTTGTAACTGACCTTTCCAAAGCGCGAATTGGGTCGAGTGTCCTGGTGTTGTCTGAATTATTCACTAATTGCAAAATCCAGCGCTGGATGAAGTCCCGCCGCCATGTGGTATCAAGCCCAGTAAGCACTTTGGCCGAATAGTACATATCGGCTGATTGAGTCGCCAAAAGCATTTCCGCCATTTCCTGTACAATTTCCTGCAAGGTCCAGGGTTCGGGCATATCTA
Organism: Varroa jacobsoni; assembly: GCF_002532875.2. NCBI lineage: Eukaryota > Metazoa > Arthropoda > Arachnida > Mesostigmata > Varroidae > Varroa > Varroa jacobsoni. The sequence goes on from NW_019213645.1 coordinate 1,010, forward strand.
ATTAATTCAACAATCTTCGTCAGCGTGGGCGTGAAATATGGTCAAACTGCATTTGTGAGTCATGACAGTAGTATTTAATAGCGCTACAAATTAT
>NW_019213645.1:1177-2223 GCF_002532875.2 Varroa jacobsoni
AATTAATTAAACTTATGCAAACAAAATAAAAAATTATATATTATATAGGTGATGATTGCCGGTGAATTTATGATGAAGGATTTCACTTTCACGATGAACGTCCATGATGATTTGAAAAAACCCTCCATTTCATTTTTCTGATCTAACTTAGTCCACTCTATACGAATATAACCTTAATAATCCAGAATAAGTTCCTCCTTCCTTAATAATAATAAGTCCTGATGCTAGGAAAAGATTACTGTCGATAAATTTACCTGGAAACAGTTGATGCGTGTTGCGATGGGAAGAGCTTTGAGAACGTCGGGCAGTGCTACTGACAAGCACCTACTAGATGTGGTTAATTTTAAAAATCGTTTTGCCAGCTGCATACTGGAAAAACGTTGATTAGAAGATATCTAAAATATTGGAAATGCACTATTAGAAAAAAGTTTTCGTAGGCTAAAATACTAAAGTAACACAACGTGGCACAGAGTGCTTCGACAGTTGTGACCGAAAATTTCTATTGGAGGATGTATGTTTAACGAATTCTCTATTGATGGAGTGACTCTATGGGCAGGATGCGATGACAAGTTCCAGATAAATCATTCGTTCAAGACCGCTAGAAACCTTTACCAAGTCCTGCTTTACCTTTATGCGAGAAGGCGACCTGAACCCGGCCTCGGCGAGACCAGGAAAGCCCATTAATGTAAACACTATTGAAGCGCCAACGTGATTGAGCAATGACTCAACCCCATTAGTTCGAGGTATATTCCCAGCGCTTATACATTGTAAGTCCATATACGAATCATAGTCCAAAGACAAAACCGTTGCTTTTTGTTCGTCAGCGTCAGAGTATTTGCCGTCTTCTGTAATGAGCACAATAAAGACGGGAAGAATATTACAATCGCAAGGAAAATGTCAGGTAACTCATGCTATGGAAGGTTACAATAGGAGGAAAAGCAAAAGTATGTAAAAACATCGTATTATATAGTATGACTTGGTTGCACTGATGAATTTTATTTGCACAAGTTTATCTAACATGCATAAAAAATTGGTTGCATATGCCT
>NW_019213646.1:0-27444 GCF_002532875.2 Varroa jacobsoni
TATATATATATATATATATATATATATCGGCAAACAGATCAAACTAATTAATACTGTATTTTTACAGATTTATCGAGCTTCTTCGCATTATCTTAATTCGATCTCAACTCAGTAGCGCGATAAGGCAACAACGCACAGCTCAGAATTTATTTTCGATCACTGAACTTATCTTGTGCTGAGAAATTAAAAAAAAAAAGTGAAAATAGCGTTTGTTATTGTTGTAAGGTTGTTCATCAATTTGTTAGCTTCCAGTTGTTTTATACGGAGATCGTGCCATGCAATTTGTTTAAGAATAAAAAATATGTAGTAGTTGAAAACCCTTGTGAATTTGAATATGAATGATCTATAATAGTAGATGTTACCAGTTCAGAAACTCAATTCTAAATCGTCTTGCAAAATAATTTTCTTATAAAAACATCGGAGCATTGGATAGGACAAGGGAATGGTTCAAAGAAGATTAGCACGCGTCATTTAGCCATACATGACATAGGCGTAAGAATAAGTGAAGCGTACACCAAATATAAGATTAGACGGCCCGTAAATAAATAGACATTTCATATTTAAGATAATTTACCTTGTTTGTTTCTTATTGCATTTTAAAGCACGCACCTAACGCCATGTTTGTTCTACTTCGTTTCTATTGCAGAACCGCCCGTAGCCCCTCTGGGCGATTTAGGTCGAATTATGGACTGTGACAGCGGTTGTTGGTATTCGCAGCCTGAGTTGGATGAGGTATGCCTCGATGATATTGCACCGGTCGGATTGGAAGAAACGGGTGCGGATTATAATGATGGGCTGCTTATGGTAACAGATATTCAAAACGGAATGTCAACTTCAAATAGCGAAGCCTTAGATCGGCGGACCTGTCGTGTATGTTTACGCCGATGGCCTGACCAGTGGGCGCTACGCATGCACATGCGGAGTCACACCCAAGAAAGGCCGTACCGATGTCCTCACTGTGAATACCGAGCCGCGCACAAGAGCAACCTTACAGTTCATCTTCGACGGCATCAGGTTAAGGGAATGCTACGAGGCGATGTCCCCTAGGCAGAGACGCTGAGCGAACGTCGCTATGTCAGCCGAATTCAAACAGCTAAACAGCTTATCAGTAAGAATAATATGTAACGTTTACGTAGTGTAAAACTATAGTGACACATGCTATGGATAGAATTTGCCGTTGAATACACTGGTAATGTTCGGCAAAGGTTAGGGACATATTGGAGAAAGGCGACCAGCATGCCTCAGCTAACAGAGTTGGAGCTACTTCACGTCTATTCACGTGAAACATGCGAATCACAAGAACGTACCAAAGAATCCATATAGAAAGAGCATATATAGTTGAGGGACTAGGGTTTGATTAATTAGAGTATAAGGGCATTATAAATATGCATTTACGAGTAGTTGTACCATCTCGGAGTATTTATATACATGTGTATGTGTGTCTATATAGGAGAGGATTAAGTTGCAAACTGGGTTGGACCATATCCGTGGCAAAGCTTTTCCTCACGAGCAAAAATAGGAGAGGACCTTTTGGTTACCTGGACCGAAAATAATGAGCTGACTAATTCAAGTTACATAAAACACCATGACAAGCTTATATATCTTTATATATATATATATATACGTAAATACAACATCTTCTGTCAAGGTCTTTGTGGTTTATGGCAACGTTGATAAATTCGTTGTATAGTTCAAGTCGGCTTAAATCTCCTGATAGCCGTAATAGGTAATACATAGCTATTGTACTGCGTCTTTATGTCGACATTGACTATTTAGGATCTATTCTGATATATTTAACTTGCTATATTCGATGTGAATATAGTGTATATATACGGTAATATGAAAATAGAAAATAAATCAATAATTTTTAAATCGTAACAGAACATTGCATTTTTTGCGTAATGAATGATTTTATATTGAGTGCATGTGGTCGAAAAGTGGTAAAAAGATTTTTAATTCTATGTGACATTTGACAATTCACACGCGCTCCATCAGAGCCATGTAGGTATTTTTTTTACAATGGTCCAGCAGTAACCTATAATTTTGTTGTAAAAAAGATCACAGTGACCAGATGGGCGGGTAAAACTAAATAAGTTAATAGTGACATGTAAGAAGAAGCGAGTTTTTCGTTTCTCATAATCTAAATTAATATACACATATATGCACTAGTCATAGTAATATTTTGTTGATTATATTATTCTAATATTAAAATACTTTATTCCTTAATATAATTGATTAAAATTATTAGGAGTCGCTGTTTCAAGTCTTGCCAACGACATGCCGCACAATTTGTGAGTAGTATAAAGGAAATTATTTATATTTATTAATCATTTAACAACATCGCGTTTTGTACAGTTCCATCAATTTTTTCGGGTAAACATATCAACCAAATTAGCGATTATATGTATTTAGTTTATATATAGATAAGAAACCAGTCTAAAATCGTTTTCTTCTTACAGAGAGATCGGGACTCCTTAGAAGGTGAATCAGTCTCCACGTTGATAAGTGATGTCCAGAAGGCATTAGAAGAAGGGTTTCTAGACGATGCTATGTCGCTAGCATAAAATAGAAATTATTGCCAACCTCTTGACAGAGACAAACATGTTCTACTTGGGCAGAGAGGGTGAATATAATAATCACATTTTTATAGTTTATGACTTTATGCATTACGTAGACATATCAGATCTTTCACTTTTTAAAAAAATTTTAAATGTGTTATCATCACCTACCTCGATGTGTTATGTTTATTGAGATATAATTATACATTACCTTTGCGGAATATGTTCTCATAGAAAGGGTTATTTCTACAATTTGTAGGTAGTATTAGAAGTTTTACAAACTGCGCTACTACCAGCGCACGGGGTGGATTACGCGTTTTGATCTTTTTTATGCTGTAAGTTATAACAATTAGATGTCGTCTCTTTAATTCGAACATTTTCATAGACACTTCCCTTAATAAATCAAATATGGACAAAAACAAATTGGCACAAGCTGCACTTTAGAGAATATCGGAAAACAGCGACTAAAGCTCTACCACTGAAGACGACCTAAACACGATTCCAATGCTGATGAAAGCTTATATCAGTTCATCGATGCGCAATGATTAGGACGATATTGATTCTTTTACGTCCAATTGCCAGGAAAGGGAGCCGACGCAGAATCTCCGCGAACGCCGATGTCATTGCGAACAACGTTCTCGAAAAAACGCAAGTCAGATCAAGACTTCTTCACAGCAGCACCAGTATTAGGGCCGAACATGACTGGCAATACGGAGCACGATTTTCTGCATGATGACCTCGATATCTATGAGCACCATGCCAATGAGCATGGGTGTCGTCAGTCCGGTGGGCACATCCTTCCGGGAATCGACGAAGTTAGCCCAGTGGTACCGATGGCGCTGGATACCTGCTTAGAATCAGCTGTAGGGAATAGTTCGCTTCCCGCTGGAGGAAGCGCATTGCAAAGTGGAACCAGTCAGCAGCTGTTGGATAACCGCACCTGTCCGATCTGTCTAAAGCGGTGCCTTCGGCCAGCACATATGCGAATACACATGAGAACGCATACGAACGAAAAGCCCTATATGTGCCCACATTGTGGTTACCGAGCCGCTCAAAAAAGTAACCTAAAAACTCATATTCTTGCCAGACACTGGTCCGTTAATAAGCAACATCGGCCAGAATCAACACAATAGTAGCAAGGCTTATATATTTACTGATTATAGATGGATCTAAGTGTACGTAGAAACGTATAAGTGTGTATAAATTTTATGACTGCGTGTATGGCTGCAGACCGCCTTAGTTTACAGCGGAGACCCACCCTTTGATTTTCCACTAAAGTAGTTGAATCTGTAGAAGCTACCGTAGGAAAACAACATTATATGTATGTCGACGATACTCTAAGGCAATAGCTAGAGGAGTGGCTAAAAGTGGTGTATAGTAACATCGTTGTATATTTAAATAACCAAGAATAGGTCCATAAATAGTACATTATATTTTTGGTTTAGTCATACGCAGTTTTTTAATTGAAATTCTGTGTAATGGGGCTACAGTTCATTTGTTTTTTATGATGCTTTTATCTAAGGTATGTATAAAAAGCTGTAATGTTTTAAATTCGTTATGTTATTTTGCATTCAAGACATGTCAATAAAAACGAAATGCCATTTATTACAATTTGTGATGTTCTCGTTTACGCGACACTATTCTGCTGACAAAACACTGATAATGTTCACTTATAATAATATTTTATTAATTATACTTAGATAATAATTTGTGTGTATGTGTTTACCGCGTAAAGCTCATTATCGAAACTCTACAAATCTGTATACTTCGGCCCCATTGTATAGCCTGTGTAGTTACCTAGCTCCAGATATCCCAAGCGGTGCGTAGATACATTTGCAAAGACCTTATTAAAAACGTTTGTATCCTGATCGACTATTTTTCTTATTTCTTTACATTTATACTCCGTATGATAAATTCAATTTTGTCGTCCTTAGTTAGCGTGATCAGACGTCAATATACACAATGTTGATGCCTGTTCACGTCCTCCAAGGCGCCAGCTATATATGTAGCAATGGAGAGGTAAATTGAGTTGTAAAGAAAGCCCAATCCTGACAATTATTTTCATGTCCTATTATATTCAGTTGCCGAAGCTCTTCCATCTGTCACGAAAACGTTAGTACTACCTGTACACTAAAGATTAACTGGCAGCCTACCTCCTAAAAGCCTTTTGCAGCACAAGCACTATCTGTAAGGGTCTTTTGTTTTTAATACAGAACATAATATAAAATACTACTTCCGTTTTTCTTAAAGGCAACACGACCGAATGTTACCTAGTTCTACAGAACAACTGAAAAATACGATGCACACGCTTTTACGCTCTGTGAAATTTAGCCTGTGGAGGGTAGGCGCCTAAGCAAATATAACTTTACCCATGACCCCTCTGATCACGGGTCGACCACAGTATAGCCAATAAAATCCGAGCAACTTGTCGATACTTTTTACACTCAGTACAGACATTGTGTAACTTTCAGATGATGAAATATCGTAGCGTTGAATATGCACTAAATATATGGACGAATATAGGTAGGTGTGTTATCCATTTCGATACAGAATGACAATCTACGATGAAAGTTACGTTTGAACAATATACGTAGATGTTGCTGGCAAACAAGGCACAACTAGTAACTGCTCATATACATTAACGCAGTAACATATGGTTTCGAGAAGTGGAATAGAATACGGATTTATTCTACATTTTTCAAGCATATACCACAAACCTGTTTGTAGTAATAGAATTTGTGATATTTCAATTCAAAGAAAACCTAACAATATCTGACCTTATAATTTGTCAAAAAACTGGTTTTAGTGTCATCAGTTCTATTAAAATTACTACAGCTGTTGTTTCTCATTATACGTACGACGATATTGCAAATTTCAATAGGTTTTTTACTAAAAAAAAAAAAGTGTTCCCTCATGGCAGCGCCTTAAATATGGTACTAGAATCGCACGGGTCTATTAGGCCATCAGTAAAATCCTCTCAATAATCAGATACAGATCTCTTAATAATAAAATACACGTAGTACGTTTAAAATGCTAGGATCAAAGCTACATCTTTTTAGTTAGAGAAGACACGTATTTTGTCACTAGGACATAGCGTATGCTCATGATAAATTTAATTCAATTCAAATTTGTGTATCTTCGAAGACATGTGCTGCTCATTTTCCTTGCGTATCAAACGTGTCGTGCTCAACAATTACTATTTCAAGCTTATTGTTGTGTTGATATATTAACAAATTGACTTAGTTCCAAAGATTCGCTGTTCACCAAGCTAACATTTTGTTGTGCTAAATTTTATGGAAAGAAAACGTTGCGTTATAAGAAAAGACAGTAAAGAATCACTTTTCTTTTCTCCTTTCACATAACAAACACTTTTCTTTTAAACCATTGCATATCAAGGCTTTGACCGACTATGGTCGATTAAACGAGAGCAAAAGCGCAGATATTATTTCTACTATATGTAAAACATAGCCTAAGAGAGTCGGAGTGGTGAAGAACGCCAGGCTCAATAAAACCCCCCAAAGAATTAGCACCGGTTTCAAGCTAATTCACAGACTTGTCATAGCTATAGTTTAATCGTTTTTTTTATGGGTAAAATAAGTTTATTAGAACCATCTCATTTGTAAGTTGCTTCTAACTAAAGGCCTTCATATAGTGCCAAAATGACCATCTCATTCAATATATTCGTCTACCTAAAGACCACACAAGTATTTTAGAGTTTCATCTAGGTGTAGCTAAGTGCCTGTGATAGCTTGGTAGATCACATATTTGTTCGCTAGTGTTGGGGACACGTTGTGAGTTGGGTTCAGACCCGGGCATGGACATACCTCGCTTTGTGCTGGGAGCCAGCCGTCTAATGGAACGCCTAACCGCAATAGAACTCAAAACACAGGTGGTATAAGTAAACTAAGGCAGTCCGCGAAGCTTCGCTTGAAGCGAACACGAACATGGAAAATGCGTTTTCTGTTGGCTCAATTGTGTACTGAACTCTAGATTATACAATTGTAGTAAAACAGTAACCTTGAAGAAGAAAAGCAGAATATGGTCAAAACAATTTGCACCGCTACTTCTAAGTTCAGAGCTGATAATATTAGTAGTAAACGTACCGTAGTTTTTAAACCATTACAAAAAAAAGTAATTGCGAACAATCGATGTGCGAGTGGTTCCATGAGTGCAGCGTACATGCATTCTTCTTAATTAACGTGGATAATATATCTTACACAGTGCTTGTTTCATGTCCAATGTGCCCCCTTAGTATGAATAATTATTTATGTATTTCATTCGTTTAACCAACGAAAATGAAACAGTCCCAAACAAGTGCAGCGATGCTGGAAGATATTTCATTTTTAGATGTGCCATGGAAATGGTGGATCTGTGATGCGGTAATTGTTGGCATGAGCAAAGTATGCTTACTCGACGACGACTCATGACCTCATCGCCACGCTTCAATCATGGTCTGAAGCTAAGAAAACAGAACCGAGCAACGGCTTCAGCCACCATATTTTTTAGATGTAAGTCCGCTACTTTCACGCACTAAAGGAGACGATAAGTGGCTTTGCCACCCTACATTTCCCTCAAATAAGCTATCTATTCAAAATCTGGAATTTCAAATGTCAAGTATATAACTGTTGGGAAGCTCCAAAAACGCTGGATGGTATCTTTAACTATAAAAAGAATCTATCAAATATATAATAACATACTGTTGTTCTACCTTATATCTTACATTAAGTTGTTTTGAATCCGCTAAATAGATTTGAGCGACCCAGCGAATTTTTAACATTTTCTCAGTATTTCGTAATCTTTGTTTAGTCTTACAAAATTCTGTTTTATAAAAATGTTATGTAGGTTTGCGTGAACTACGTAATGCTATCGAAGTCGCTATGTACAAACAATATGTAGCTCCGTTGGATATTCCGTCGTTTTTTTCAATCTTGGAGTAACTAGGAGGAAATAACAATATATAATTGAAAACTTCCTGTCGCACATTTTTTATGCATCAATTAACAGGTCTCACAACGATAAGGATCTTGCAAATGAAACACATTTTTGTACAAGTTTTTGAGGTGTTAGCACAGGGTTAAATATAAATACTCTAATAAATGTCGATGTCTAGTTTTGAGTAAAAAAAAATACTCTTAATCGGGCTCCAAATTGTTAGTTGGTCAACCACTTCTTCCCCGTCTAAAAACACTAACAGGTGGTTTTTCAAGAAAAAAAAACTTCACCACGGCTTCTAGCAACAGATATACACGTTTTAGATAGCATAGTCATAACAATGTATGCAGCTTATATTGAGAATAAACCCGTTTCCCCATTCTCGATTGAAATCTGTGGATGTAGTAATCATAGGATACCGTTCAGTGTCACATGATAAAGAATATCGTAGATAAGTTATTGTTCTAGCTGGACATAACGCAGATCTAAAATGGAGATTTCCTACTGTGTCCTTTGCGGAATCACCACTGATATCGTATACCTGTCCATTCGAGTCTCGATAACGATCGGTTCATCCGCATTTAACTCAGAAGGGCAGAAGTTTCTAAGAGTGGCAGAGGTCAGCAGACAGACTGTGTACGTCACTAGCCATGGCTGAGAACACTAATACAACATTATTAGTCAGCTCCTTTGGAAAGTCCTTAAAGTCCGTAAATACGTTCAGCATACATAACCACAGTTTTGAAAATAATAAAGCAAAAAAAAACTCCTAGTCAAAATGCATATTGACGCAAACCCAGCATTTGCCTTAATTTGCATTCTTGCTTTGATCCGTGTAAAATCGCCGAGCAAGTCTAAGTAACGAGAAATCCTATCTCTGGATAGAGTTTTTTTAAAGATGTCACGCTAACAAAAGGAAATAATATGTTTGGCTGTTTAAAAGCGTAAAAGCTGGCGTTGCTAAACAAATGAGTGATTTAAGTCAATAGTACAGGCTAGGGATTGTGTGCTCCGGCGCTCTTAAACATGAAACAGCTCGAAAACGATAAATAAATTCGTATGCATCAAAACGAGAAATACCATATATTTTATGTGCAAAGAAGTTTTCCAAGCGTACGTAAAAGATCATTGCCCGATTACGATAAGCGCTCAGAAATTATGTTTTTAACATCGTCTAGAGCTGCTCCATATTTCATTTTCAGCGTCCAGATTAGATTCTTATAGAGTGACATCGAAATGTCCGCCGCAGGTCTGCTCACGAATATAAACAAAATAAATATATCTGTATCAGCTTCGTTCGGTTAACACGCGCTGCGCAATCACGTAGATTAGATATACTGGTATGACTATGCATTTTTGACATACCAATTTGTTTAAAAAGCTTGACGACTATTACGTCATGCAGTGCTGGCCCATATGGATGCGGCATTCGTATGATACTGTGAGACTCTCACCCTCTTAACAGCGGGGCCTATATGCCTGGGTCTCATGAGAACATACGATTATGTCAAGTGGTTTAGTATGTAGGTACGAGCGTGTCACCTTAATCGAGAAATTTAAAAAAGATTAAAAAATGAATATAGCTAGAGTGGTCGTGGACTGAGGCTATTTCATATTTAATAAGGCCCTTGCCATCGTCTAACAACTGATTAGTATTAAATTGGATATCAAGTGGACTTTCGGGTGCCATATGCGCACTTCGCACATTTCACACAATATAAAAATTTGAAAAAGGTAGTAAATAGATTATAGGATTAACGTAAATTAGACTTACTTTTACAATCCCGGTGATTCGGAGAAGGCCGCTATGACTATTACAACGTTAATGGAAAAACAAATCTGACAGAAGATAGCCGAAAACTCTTTCAGTTGAAACACAACTACGTTAACAAACCGCTCTATGGTGTTAGCTTAATCTAACAACAAAACGTTAATTGTCAACGGACGAACGTGGCCGAAAAAAGGTATGCCCTAATATAATTATATAAAGATGTGTCGTGAGTCAGTGTTTGCTCTATACAGTGGTTTATCGTTATTTCAGTCTCATATCGATAATTGAACTTCTGTCCGGGAAAAAAGCTATTATCAGCTGAAAAAATAGCAAATCACGAATGCGTTTGAAAATTGCGCGAAACAACCTCAATACATCCGCCTTAACATTTTCTAAACACTTTTATACTTTTTTTTTTTTTTTTTACTATAATTTACAAATTATTTTTACTAATGTCGTTGCGGAACAAAAGGCTAAAGTCGTAAGTCACTTTAGGAAATCTATTTGTAAATGTTAGATCGAACCAATAGCACTTTGATAAGAATATTAGCAGTTGGTCCCATATATGTGTATACAGGGCAGTCGATCTAAACCTGGACTTTTCCTTCTGAGTTGTCTCTAAAAATTAATCTAACAAATATTCAATATTTTAACAACATTTTTTACACGTTCATTCGATATATAGCTTTGCCATTTATAGCTTTGAATCAAGACATAAATCCCTCACTAGTAATTTTCGAAATACTTCTGCTTTTATCTGCAAGTAGTGTTTTATTAGTAAGTATACGCTGAGTTTCCTCATGGAGTATGAACTTGACATCCTATAATGCAATGGGCTTAAAAATGGTCAAAAGTCTGAAAAGGTGCAAAAAGTCTAGAAAAAGCTAACCGTTGTAGTTTGTTTGAACAACCTTATTGGCAATTAATATTTTCTTTTTCAAACAATCGTTGATTTCTCAATAAAAATGCTACTCTATCAAAAATGTGTCTTTAGCCATTTTGATCTGTTTTCGAACCTCTGAATTCAAACTCTATTAAGAATATTCCAGTATGCCGCTTAGAATTTTCCTTTTGCAGCAGCCACATGAAAACTGTCAGTAACTGTTAATAATAATGATAATAAGATCGTCTATTTCAAGAAAAAAAAAAAAAAAAAAGAAGCTTGTAATTTTCGTGGCAATTCGTCTAATGGAAAAAGGTTTTCAAAGGTTGGTTTATCGTTCGGTCCTGAAAAAAAATTCATAAACAACTCGCCAAAGTTCGTTCTACCACTCTATAGATATATGTGTATATACACACAGAGAGTACAAAATGTATAGGCTGTTTAATGGGTCATAACGTTCTGATTGTTATTTATTTTCGGCATGTAAATAATTATAATAATAATAAATAAAAAATAATACATGGATCATAAACGATGTTCCGAAAAGCTAAATACGTTAAAAATCTCTATTAGCCAAGAAAGGGTACCGAAACATTGCAAAACTCGGTGAGTTTGGCATCTCCAAACCAAGTTCCCATCGTATTTTAAGACATTGTAACTGGCTAGCATTCTAGTCTGGTGAATAGTGCTTGGCAAAATACGAACAAGATATACAACTTTCCGGAGAGATTGACTGAAGCATTGAAGTTACACTTAAAACAAACATTACAATTCATCGATATAGTTTCATTTCCTGGGCGTGAATAAGTCTACATGTCAATGAAAGAACATTGTGTAAATTTACTGGGAGTTACAGTGTGGTTTCAAGCAAAGTATTGATTAAACTATTATTTTTTTGACAGCGCCACCACTAGTGCCAATAACTTGTATATAGGTTTTAGAAAGCTATTTCACTATGCCAATCAGTGAAAATAGCGCATCTTATTTCAAATAAGACGGACTGTAGCATCGTAATGTAAGAGCGAATCATGATAGGAATCCTCTACACCGATAGGTTAGACGAAGTGGCCTGCGCGTTTCCGAGAGGCGATGTTAGTGGCCTTTTTTTTGTAGAGATATTTTAAAGATAAAGTCCATGTCAAAAAATCGACCACACTAGAAGATTTCAAAACCACCATTGAGCAAGTCATGCGCCATAACACCTAGAGGTATGTAATAATAGCCCACATGCACTATGTTGGCTATGACAATGATAAACATGTACAATAGAAATGAACGTTTTATATTTCATCAAAATTATTTTGCAGTTCAAATACTGATTATACACAGGTAAATGCTACAGTTATGACCATTTGAATGTATATACATTTTTTAGGCACCCATATATATGTATATATATTATGAGTTCTGCGAGTAATACAGTTTGTATGGATTACCCATGAGCGAAGTAGTCTTAGAACGCACGGCAGGAATCAGTAGGCAAAACGGTACATTTTCCTGTTCGGATAAAATATTTAGGCATTTTTTTAGATGCGGTCCATTTTTTTCAATTTATTTGCCTCATCGCTTATCGTTTATTTTATCACAAATTCAGAGTTTAATAAAGGGAAGGAATTCTTATAATGTGTCAATCTGGTCGAAAGGGCTTTATACATTAATTCCACCTATGTTTCTTACACACGCAAAAGGACCGTTTCGTCCTAAAAGAAGACACAAGCTCTTTGCATCTGGTTAAAGCGATAGGGCGAGAACGCTTTAACAACGAGGCACAATATAGTACCCGCGATAAATTTCTGCCGTTTCGACTGTTGAATTCTAAATGCTTACTTTCATTCTTCGGTTGGCTCTCGCCGATCTCTGTCGGTACACATTAGTACTACATAGTACACATAAGAGACACATTAGTACTAATTCATTATTTGGAAGATAATCGATTATATGTGCTGGTTTCAATTTCTATGTACTCGAAAGCACGCATTATCATTATTCGACGAACTAAAAGGAAATGAAAAAATAGTAAGCATATGTACACGTGGAAGTTGAACAACTCAGACGAATGATCCGCTTCAATATGACCAATTAATTGTGCGTGTTTTGGTGATTTGCGATCAATATGCAAACTGCTTTATAGACGAAAAAAAACTATTTATATAGTTTTTTTCGTCTATAAAACAACAAGATCCTGAGGGACCTTTTGCATTACACCTGAAAGCATTAGGATGGGGCAATGGGGCATCGTTATTTCGAATCTTCCGGTTAGATATATGTAGCCTTCAGATCTTAGTTAACTCAGCAATTTGTAGAGCAGGTACGTACTACAACAGCTTACACATTAGAAGTTTCTGGGCCAGTCTTCTAGTCCTTTTTAAATCAGCCCATATAGAATTGTGCCGTGTAGTCTCTTCGTAAAAGGAGTAGATTAACCTATAGTAGCGGGTTCAGCGGACCGCTTCGAGAATACTACTGGGGTACTCGATCGGTCTATGTAGTGTAATGAGCAAGCGTTACGACAATATTTAATTAGTTTTCATTAGAGAACCCATTTGGCACATTTTTTTTTTAACTCTGACCCTGTCTCCGTCTGCTTCTAGACCTTCTAGAATCGGGAAACAGATTCTTGAGCAAGCGCTTTGAAGTGAGTGATTTTTGGATACGTTCTGTTTCTTTCGTAAATGAAACCGAAGTACTATGTTCTATGGTTCAGCAGAACTAGGTTATTGACTTAATACCGTGTTCATCAAGTAAGGTCTATGTGAATTTTTTCTTCGAAAGGATTCAGAAACAACTAAGGGGAGAACCTTTAAGGTTATCGAGAAAATAAAAAAACGGAGACAAATTTGAAATCCATTGCTTTAATTCGCTTGTAAAAGTGTCTCGGCCACTGAACAAACGACTACATTCATGGGTTAAATTTATATACTTATTATTATATTTCGAAAGAGTCAATCGTTAAAGTACATGTCGTTGGTACAAGGTGTCAAGGGTGTCAATATGTTTTCAACTCATTATATTTATTCAGCAGAGGATGAATACGTTCCGTAGCACAGGAGCTGTCAGTAACTGCGATCGTGTTTTCGCCAATAAATGGACTGGCAGGGAATCAGCGTCTATTCGGCTTGGCCAATATGTTTTCATAAGGTCATAGCCAGCCCTATACTTAGCCAGCTAAAGCTTATGTTCAAGAATAGAGCCAAAACTAAATAACCTCTGCATTCTATCACTGGGTCTTTTTAATAATACACGTTCTGGCCTCCCATTCTGGTAGTGTCGGGATCTAGGGTCTTGCATTTTGGAAATAGTACATCTAGTGCGTTTATTTTATTCAAATTATCACCTCGCTTACGATATCTTCATAAGAGAAAGCCAGTCATCGCAATCAATGCGCAGGTTTGCGCAGACCCGCTGACTGCGAAACTGAACAGTGCGATAAGCACGTCAGAAAGCGCTAGGTCAATGCTGTCTTCGCGAATCAGGACACAGACATGGTTATTGACGTGTGCGACTTTATCAGTCAACACCGTGGGCGACGATCCAACAATCTAATCAGTTTCAGCATAATGGAACCTGACCAGTCATTTACATGCTACGTGCTCACAAGCGTGCGTACGCACGTACATCTGAGTTCTACAAACAACCGTGGATACAATTGCCTGTCGAATGATGATGATGATTTTACTAACGGCCGCGCCAATCGCTCCCTTACTTACAGTAGCTTATGTTTTACGTGGTCTCGGCAATATGCAAAGATGACATGTAAAGTACACGTTCTTTTCTACCATAGTCCTCTCACCGGATTACAGAAGCTAGCGTAAAGGGCGTGTACTCTTCATGCGAGTGAGCGCGGAATCCACTTTTAATAGGCATCGAGTAACTTATTCTTAGCACGTTCTTTTTGCTTGTTGAAATAGTTTAGATAACATCTCTTTCTACTGAATACTGCTATCTAATCCATTAGGCAAGATTCACAATCACTATTGAGCTCTTGTAAATGCAGCTAGTTACTTAAGTTATTAGTTCGTTATTTGGGTTCCTGTTTAATTAGAAGGGTATAGAGTAGGTTAGGAGCGTGCGAAGAGCTCAAACGTTACTAATGGATAAGCTATAGCTTTTTAAGCTAAATAGAAGGCGCGTTCATAAGGAGCTATGTTGCACTGAGAACTTTACCCTGAGCGCAGCCAGAGTCATATGCGTTCTTTGGAAACTATAAAAAGTATTACAAGAGTAAATTGAAGTAAATTAATGAGTTTGGCTTCTGGAGTCTGAAATATGCTCTATTATGGAAATACACTACTTAGCAATCGGCCGTTTTTTCCAGTAGAAAGAAACTCTTAAGATTTGAAGCTGTGTAGACTGTCTTTCTGTACCATATAATATATAATGCATCATTGTAATCATTAGGACTCAGACTGTGCATTTACGACGTAAACATCAGACTGTTAATTTTTTTTACCAAAGAGAGTGAATTCTAGCAAAATGAACAGCAATGATGATCAAAGCTGCAAGAAGCCCCGTCAACACATGCTTTGAATCCGAAGACTGTTATTATTATCAGATCGTTAGATTACCGATGTCAGATTACCGATTGGCTGATATATCTTAGAGTTCCTAAAAGCACAAACGTGAATCCTCTGAAGGGATCGTGATTCGCTTTGCCTTTCTCCCTCACAGTCACGGGCTCGAAGCAGAGCGGGCGTGCGAGCATAGACGTGCGGTACATTAGCCCTTCTGCTCGCACCGCCTCGCGAGCGACCAGTCACATTGGTTCGTTAATCTAGTTGGGCACTCAATCGAGAGCGTCTTAGACCAAGCTGCACAAGCAGCGAACGTGTAGGACACAATTGTCAGCCTGGGTCATTTAATGCAAAAACTCAGCAAGGACGAAATGGCGCAACAGGTAACGCAGAATCACCTATGTGTGTATACCTCAAACAAAGATACCGACGTGCACACGTCGAGAATTTCGTTCTGCAGGCGGCAAAGGTGGACACGGGAGACAGCGGATACATTAAAGCTGAGAGAAGCAAACATAACCAGGCTCGGGCAAGCAGGATTGGAAAAGAGAATACTGTGGTTCGTCAAATACGGCTCTCGTTAATGAAAGCTAACGGAAAATGGACAGGTAGCCGGCCGGTTGAAAGACAATGCTAGCTATTGCAGCTGAAGCATTGCATTCTGTTGGCGGATTTTGTGGCTGCGGAAACGACCTCCCCTTTCACCCCTATGGTGTCGTTATAACATTGACGATCCATTTGATATGACGCGTTTTGGTTGTCTGTTTTGCTTGTTCCATGCTGTCTTGAAAATAAGTGTGCCCTGAATGCATTGATTTGACAACCTGGTCCTGGGTGACGTACCTGTAGACTGATTCTGGCAGCAGTCGTGTAGTGTTCATGTGATGTCGGATTTCTGACAGCCAGTAGATGGCATAGATATACGGGTGGTTGTCGTACAGAGATTGCCTTATTCGAAGAAAATTTAGTTAAGCGAGTTTGACATCAATTCAAGGAGGAAAAATGTTGCGCATCAAATCCTGGCTGTGCTCATACTTCAAGCTAAAAGATAAATCAAATATAGTCAAACGGTATTAAAAAGGACATGTTCAATTTTAAAACTTCTCGTATAAAGAGCTAATTGGTGCTCCCCAGTGTTAGGCTTGGGTAAAGCTCTAAGGACTTTCAATGACTGCTTAGTTAGGCCGATTTCTAAAATACTCATTATGTTCTAAAAAGGATGCTTAGAGTAGTGTTTCTATGACGCCTATACAAGCGAAGGTTTGGCCTGAACAGATGAAACTGAAATGACGCTGACCCAAACGTTCGGTACATCCAGCAGTTAACTCATGCACTTACCTGGCACCCAGGGCGACGAGGCACGGATGGCGATGGAGAACGGTGTCGCTTCAATGTGACCAAAGGTGCGGAATAGGCAGCCAACGACAGATTTTTATTGCAGTTGCTCATGTTGTTTCGACAGCTGCCGAGTTGCAAGAGTAATTTTTTATTAGAAGTTTGTATATTTTGATCATTTGTAAACTAATCCCCTTGGCCATATCTAGGACAGATTTCGTTATGCTGTTCTGGGGCAAGTTACAGGAGAATTGGCCGGCGCTGTACATGGCAAAGTATTTGTATAGCACGATTTATCCTTATGGAAATTTCAAATGACTAAATACTGAACAATTGAAACATGCTTTATTTGATTTTATTAGCCCAGAAGAACTCATCTATTTTTTTTATTTCCAATTGTATCCTACTCAAAAACTAACAACCATAAGCAATATCTCGATATCATCTCAAGCATCTTGCGTAAAAGTCAACATATCTGTAAATTTGATTGTCCGCTTTATCTTAGTGGCAAGCTGAGGTTTTGAACATACGTCCGAAAGTGTTGCCGCAAATGATTCTCTTGGCACAACACAGTTTTTAACGTACAAGCCCTTCTATAGAGCTTTTTTTTCGAATAAAAGCAACTATTTAGTATATATTCGTGCGTTACCTAAATATATATGCGCTATTTTTATTGTTCTGTTTGACCAAATATAAAGTTGACTGGATGCGTGTGTACATAATAACACGCTGACAAAAACCTAGTTAATTCATTGATCAGCTGCTTCAAGAAGAACTGACATTGCATTGCGTCAAATGTCCGTGTTGTCTCAATTGGAGGACACAAACGAATACATTTGTGTAACTATACTGTCTACTTATTATAGGCAAGTAGATGCGTCTTGTTGTCTAAAGCTAACATAACACAAAGCAATTAGAATACTTTTTGATAATAAGTATTTATTGGTGGAAGAATCTTTTACACCGTATCTGTTGACAGGTTACTAGACTTTTTCATGTATTCGTGGAAGCTTTTCGTAGATTTTACATTCGATTAAAAACGCAAAAAAGACAGGTAGGTAAAACAGTACATGAATATTCTGTGGTTCACGGGAACTAGCTTCGGTGCAGAGGCTATAATAACGCGCATTGTATCCGTAGTACTAAGTAAATGAAGATCCGGATCGGCTCAGAATGAAATCTACGAAACGGATCAAGAATTGATAGGTAGTGTTTTCAGCGGAAACAGGCTCAAAGGTCAGGGCCAAGCCCCACGTTCAGTTCACATAACATAAACCTGGTCTGATGATCTCCTGCCCGTAAGTAAATGTGCAGTTTAAACCCTCTCAAAAAAAAGTTTGCAGAGTTGCTAGTTAGGACTAAAGGGTAATAAAGCGGGCGATGTGCAGGCTGCAGAGCTCAGCACAAAAATTACAAAAAATAGAACTCGATTAGATAGGCTGGTAAAGCAAAAAGTGTAGGTGGAGTTACAGAGCCGAAAGATAAGGGGTACGCCAACGTGCAGCAATGGTACGTGGGCATAATTTTGTAACTTGGAGTTACTTCACTTTATGGCGATAGGCAGACGAACAAACGACCATACAAAATAGTCAGTGTCAGATATCTGGAGAATGGCGATTGAGATGGAGTTGCCAAGAAAAATTGTAACCAAGTTCAGCTGTTATGGTAATATTGGCTGTTAGTCTTAAGAAAGGGTGGACTGTTTTCTAATGTTTCTTTCTGTCGCAGTATAGTTCAGTTTTGATTGCAGTTGAAACATTTCGATTGTCCAAGACAGAGTTCACACAAGGTAGAAACATACAACAGCATTCTGATGCGTTTGGTAAACTGTATGTGGTAAAGGTCGACCGAACTAGCTGTAAGTATTGTGAAAGAATCTACTGCAGAACTGCAGCTAGGTGAACTATATATTTCAAGTGCTGTGTCCGGTAGTGGCGTTACGCTTTGCTTCAGACGGCTAGGTACGGGCAAAAAATAAGGTGTGTCTATGCAAGGATTCGAATTTAGATTAGCACGGATCTCTGAGTTTAGCAGACGAATACGTTATCACTGCGCTATCCTCAAAACGTTGTATTGGAACTAGATGAGAACAGCTTGATCAAGGCCTTGCCTATACTGAATTATATTCCAACAACGTCATTATAGCGCTAGTCTTAACGTAATTAGGCACTGCGTAGAAGACAGCTTCGCTGAGTAGCTTTTCTCTAAATTAAACATTAACATGCCTTCGAAGCTGTTATCTCCGCTGACCTACTCAATCGTTGTTTACAATAATGCATTATTGTTATTTTTTAATTTCAAGTCCTTGCGGCGGTTCGTCACGCGATTCGTCGGTGATCACCAACATGGAGATAGGCGACCTCTGCTTCCCGCTAATCTGGAGAGCGATAAACTGCGATCCGCGGGTAATTTCATCGAAAGGCATGAAGTGACTATTCGCAGACAAATTCCCACCGTGACAAAATTGTTAGCCATTGATTTGTAACCATCGTTGCAGGCATCTGAGGACCAACGACGTGAAATAAACCTTCTTCTCTTTATATAGTAGTTTGTTCGCTGTTGAAAAAAGAACTCTAAATGTCGTTAGGAGGTAATTTTGATCATATCAAATATATGCTTACTGTGCTCATGATAATGCAGTGATCACTTGTATACCTACGAAACCTAAAAACACTTGAGGTGATTCACATTCGCAACTAACAGCAGATACTTGGACTAGCAGCCTGAACCAGAATTAGAATCAGAAACATTTATGTATATACTTACTGTAACAAAAAAAAAAAAGACTTAAAAAAGTTGCTAAAAAGTATTGTCATTATTATATTATACTTCGAAATTGATTGATAAATAATAATCGTACCTATAACCTAGTTCCGTCCATAACATAGTAATTCAAAGTTTCGCGCTAAATGAGATATCTTTATTTTTGTTGCCCTGCGTATGCGAGCTAGTCGAAACTCGGTAGTGCTCACGAGCTGCTCTCTGTACTCATGTGCTCAGCAATGTGTGCATTACCCCTTGAACATTATCTGCACCAATCTATTGGACCATTAGTCACATAATGGATGGATAATTACTTGGCATTCCGTATCATAACGCAGCACGAGCTGTTTTTAATCGTCTACATTATTTGGGAAAACAAAAAACATTATTGGCGATTAAGTAAGAGCAGACAAACAGCGAATAATAAAGGTGAGCGTAAAAAGACATTAGCTTCTCAGGGGTTTTGAGCACCTAACGCAGTTTTTCAACATTCAAGCTTATAAATACTCACAACTATCCTGAACAGACGAATCAAATTGTACTTGTGCTTTTTTTTCTCGAAGTCCTCGCCGACTTTGCTGAAATACTAGGGGTAATTCTAAACATTATGTCTGTTACAACCGCTTGTATTCTTCCGATATGCAGCCGGGTACAGAGAGAATTACATGATGCAAACATTTTGCCGTTGAGGAAATGACTTTTTCGCATATACAAATAATTGAACAGTCTAAGTTGGTTAGTCGTCTTCTAAGGGCAAAGTATTCAAGGCTGGCATTCGCGGTTTAAGTGAGTCGTACGGCCCACCCCCGTACGCAAAGGGACGTACAATGCTTATATTGAACTTGTGGAAAAGTCCAGCCGAGTAGGTAGAAACAATATACCGCAACATTCCTAGTTATATTTTTCTACCAATATGTTTTCTGGCCAGGTTACGATGAACATATGCAGTCTTATTGAGTGTAAACAAACACGGTAGGCTTGTAACAGTTCACGTTATGAACCGGGGCAGCAGATCGGGCGAAATCAATTAAATCAGAATTGAACTAGAATCTATTTCTATCAGCAATATTCATTTGGATAACTTGCCCATTGTAACAGTTGAGTGTAAGAGAGACATTAGCTAGTAATCTTTTGGTGGCTCATTAGAAGCTTGTTTTTTTACTGAATATATTAGTCATATACTCAACGTAATAACGTGTATATTTATTAGGAGTGCTTGAATTTATTTTTTGCTAATAGGTTTACGATAAGCTTCAAAGTCGTGCTTTTTGATAATGTATTTTCAGCAATTATAGAAAAAAGTTCTACCAACACCTTTTTTGTGTGATAAACATTGCTATTCAACGTAGTAGTTTGAGTTTGTTGGAACATATAAACACTGGTATACGCGTGAATTTTCTCATTTTAAGGTGTTCAATGTAATATCGCAGTCAAAACAAATGTAACCTGTAAAAAAAACGATTTCCGATTATTTGCGAGGGCCTCCTAGTTGGAACTAGCAAAAAGGAATTATCTATTATAATTTTTTTTGCTAGCTACCAGTAGCGCGTAACTGCTCTGAGGACAAGTGAATCCTGGCGTCGTTGCTCGAACGGAGTTAAAGCAGAAATTCAGCGATAACAATGACGAAATAACAACCCTTCATCACTTCAGGCAACCAAACAATGAAACGTTCCATGTTTTTTTTGTTTTTCGTTTGCTTGGCTATTCAACTTCTATTTTTTTTAGCTTTATCTTTCTCTTTTTTCTTATAGATATCTCTTTGTCTTGTTAGTTTCAAACGAAAACCTTTATTATGTTCGAGCTACAATTTGTAAAAATTGTTTGCACGTCGTTGATGATAGCCGTCTTTCATGATAATAATAAAATATGCTTTTTTTGATTGGTCTTATTTATAAACCTTTGTTAAGAGAAAACGAATTGCTCTAATCTACAATGTATACGGATAGAATAGCTTATTGTTACGAGTCAATTTTACTGTTTACGCGGCTTTTAACCTAAACGGATTTTCGATCTATTAATTTATTTTTGTTATTTTATAGAAGGCGTTATCTACTAATTTATTTAGTAGTAGATTGCCTAAAATTTACGTTTAGTTATAAGAACAAGAACATTGGTCATTATAGGCACGATCGAAATAGGTACGAAAAAGTTCCCTAGGTCTATTGTTAATAGATAGCTGCAGTAAATGCACCGTGAGACATTCGACAAAAATGTCAGAATAAGCGAGTTCCTGTTTATAGAGAGTTCATGACGTGACTCAACTGTAATAAAAATTTATTAAGAAAATAGTATTCACTCTCTACCATTAAGGTAAAGCTGACATTTACTATGTCGTGAATCCGCAGCGTTGTATACGATTCAGTTAATTCTAATCAACTTCATGTATAGCTTTGAGAATAATAGAATGTTGTGAAAGTATGACTATTGTCGGAAACGGCTTTAAAAGATACGGGGTAAGTTTGATAAACTTTACTTATGAAGCATTTATTTATGAGCGGCATTCATAGCATTAAATAGTAGGTACGTAATGGTGAAATATCGGAGAGGTAGCTCATAATAATAATACACATTGATATTTAAAATGTTATCACAATGATATTAAAAATTAAAAATTATTAGTAGTAATAGAGAGGGATAATATACCTTCTAAAGAAAAGTTCATTCAGGACGGGTGCCCTCAAAACCTAGCAGATTACTGTTTCCGCTGTCCCCTAGACATCGAATGCAAGGTTGATGAAACAAAAACAGGAGAACTGCAGAATAGATTTAGGGGAAATGTGTAAATGGATTACAGGAGACTGATGCTGACATTTATGGTAAGGCTCGATAGAAACTAGTGCAAAGAATTACTGCTTTCTTTCTGACGCTACGAAGGTTCCTACAGAGTCAGAGGGGACAAGCCTTGGGGGAAACTAGACGAATATAATATCAATCCAACGGACGTAGACGTTTAGCTATGTATTAGACGTCGATTGGTCTGACTTATCATCTTTAATGTTGAAACACGAATGACTGTTAGCGATAGACTGTTAAAAGAGATAAGACATGGCTAAATTGCAGCTTGATTGCTACTCAGATTAGTCTATTGATGTTACTTTGATTATCTCGATCGGCGAGGATGCCCACCCCGCTAAGGCTAACTAAAACAGATATTATGGAAATTGGTATTTTATTTATTATTTCCGTCTATCAGTTGTTATACATTTCGTCTATGCATTACTAAAACAATATGGCTGCTTGTAAATATGTTTGTCTTTAGCACGACGCAAACATCTTTATGCCATCTTCGCGATTGGGCAGTGATAGCATGTTAACGTATCAAATCTAAGTTGACTTAAGTTCAAATGTAAGTGCTAACATATTTCATTCTGCAGTAACAATTGAAGCAGAAATCGTAATAGGACGAGCGGCAGATGTGGAAATTTCCTTATTTGTTCTCTCTGTTTAGATTTTTCGTGCTGAGCATACCCCTATCCCGACAGACCTTTCAGCTAATCCTAAACAGTGGCACAGACAGTTGCCATGGGAGCTCAATTCAAAACCGGCCATTGAAAAAATCATATACTTATCCAGCGGCATGCTAATTCTTCGGATGTAATTCTCTGGGCTGCCTATAGACAACGCTGGAGAGAGTTTTAGGGAGAGACGGCTATAGAATCATATTGGCCGTGCTATAGGTGAACGATGCCGCAGCGTTAAGACGAATCGTACGTATTTTTCTACCAACATTTTCTGGAAAACTACTGAACACGCCTAAGCTTCTCTTGCCTTTCCGCAACTGGATACCTTGCTGAACAAAAACGCGATCCGTATCGTTTTCCCATTGAGATGGGAACGCCATTCTGTTAAAGTGCTGTTTAGAATGCGTATGTAACGAATGTCAGTTGGCGAGTATTTGCGTAAAGTAGCTTCGACGCTTAAGGAAGGTACTAAGCCCTTCAATAAAATATGTAACTCCTTTAGGCACATTGAATCGTCATTAGGTTAATTACAGGGTGGCTACTACCCAATGAGTTGCCGAACACGATTACAGAGAAGTTACTAAAAGACACAGGGGTCAATGATATATTATACAATAAAAATAATGGGGCTTACTATTTGTTGTAGTCGATTTGAATAATGAACAAGACAATTCGAACCTCAAGATAAACAATAACAGTAACAATCATATTTTTCCGCTTTGGGTCTGCTTTTCGGTTAGATGAGAAAGCTCTATGGCAAAGGCAACGTGTCTGAAAACATGGTTTAATGCTAAGCGATGTAAGGAGCTCTCATAGACGGCTGACAAGCTGTAAAACATTAGAATCTAAATGTTGCTTAGTTTTTCTATATTTAATTAGTGGGTGTAACCTAATAATTAAAAAAAAAAAGTAGATTATTAGTGCTGCGCTGTGCGGCAATCGTTATGTTTATGTCTAAATGGTCTCTCTGTAATATCCCAGCGGATCCTAACACTGTAGGAGACAAATCGGTCACAGTTTTCAAGTCGTTGGATTAAAGTGTCACAAAACAGTCTTTGACTATATACCATTGACATAGTCATCACTCTTGTTACTACTTCAACGAACAATTCACGGAAAATATGTACTTTTGATATCGCAGATTTCCCGTTTAGATACGTCTATCTAGCGTCGCTGCTAGACATTGCACGACGGTAGTTGACCCTAACCGGAAACATGGTACAGGTCACATGCCGTGCCCCTCTGAGTGCAAGCAGTAATAAATGTATGTGGCTGTTTAAGTCGGGGCAAACGGTACTGAGGACGCCGCCCTTATTTCTGAAGGCTTTACGAGTTCATTGGGTTAAACTGTGTTTGAAACAAAATCACTTGTCCAAGATGTATTCCCAACCGGCATTGGACATATTTGGTATACGCGTACGCTCTAGACGAGTTTGTGTTTAAATAAATGAATAGCCAATCAAATTTGAGCTCCTGAATTGTATCGAGATTATAGCCAGGTATCAGTTCAGGGAAATTTCAGGTGTAAAATATTCAAACGAGTTCGTTAACGAAATAGCCTGCCCAACGTTGATCTCTTGTATCGCTATACGAAAAAATGATCTGCCTACTGTGTTCGGGATCATTTTATGTTTTCTTGTGTGATGTTTGAAGAGCTCGAAGTTTCTGCATTTCTTTATTTAATGATCGTACGAAAAAATTAACCAAATGAATACAATAAGATGTTTTTCACAGCATTCGATTGCGAGTGTTTCTTTTTATTAGCTCGAACTTTTTCAACTTACAGGACAATTATTCTTTAGATAGTCAGGGAATAGATAGTGGTTATGTCAAAATTAACGCGTCGTACATCAGTACTAATTATCAGTTACGAGATTCAGCGAAGTTTTCTGAGCTGTGCTCAGCACTCTACGTACGATCAAAGTTAAAGTATTAGTGTTCTCAACAAAATTGTTTTAGCAGCTGGGGAGATCTTGCACAGATGTTCGTTGGTTACATTGACTGATCCTGTTACTCTCATGTTTTGACGATAACACCAGCCGAAGTAAGTTAGAACAGCGAATGTGTACATGTCACATTGCCCGAACTTTTTCTACGCACTCTTTACGAGAACAAATCTGGCCTATCAGACAGCCTGCATGACCCATCGTAAAACTCAAACAAACCTTGAGTTTCCTTAACACCCAGGTCGCATGACGCCTCAACTTTCGGTAATTCGTGTAAAATGAGAACTGATGCGAGATCCCTTACTGTCCCTTAACGTAGTCTTTTCTAGCGTTACAGCTTCTTTTGGTATTTCTCCTTTGCTTATTTACTCATTCTCCTTGAAACGGGTCCATGGGTATGGCAAACAATTGCCCATCAACAATAAAACAAATAATACGACTACTAGGACAACTACCCTGTAACTTCTGATCTTGGCAGCGTTTGGCGAAACAAGCGATCGGCCGATTTGCTAACTCGCTGCACTGCTGGCGCATGATTTTTACCGTATCACTGCAGTATTCACATACCGGATTATTTGGTGGTTACTTTTTTTGAAAAATAGTTACTTCCCTGATTATCATTGGCTCATTGTTGGCTCAAAAACACGTTTTGTCTACCCGCTGCAGTCTTCCGTCTGGTGAAACCAACAAAAAAAATTACAATTATTATTTACACACATATGCCATCACATAAATATAAATAACATTCCGATGAGGTACTAAATGGGTTTTGGCAACGATTTTACCAAGCTAAAGAAAGACTCGTTTCTAATATGACGTCATTGACTAAATATATTTAAATGTACATATGGATATTTAGTAAGTCAGAGCGTTATATAGCATGAGGGTCTTCATCTTTAGATGTTTCCGTTGTTGGCTTTAGTGAATAAACAAAATAGGACGAAGGAAAGTCAAGTGCACAATAAATAAATAGAGTATAACGAAAAACTGGAGAAAATAAGTTAATATGAGAAAGAATGGGGAAGTACCATATATTTAATTACGCTCCGCACATTTCTAAATTATTCTAATTAAGTCGTAACTTTGGTTACTAACTGAAAAAAAATTTCGGACTCTTCAAGTCTGACCATATATATGTTGGACGACCAACTGCGAAACGAATGGCAATGGTAACTGGAGCTGAGTGTTTGGCGATCTCAGACCAGTTAGTCTACAGCAACAAAAACACGTAATTTGAACGATTATTTCTATCTAAGTTTCTAAGAAAAAAAAACATTAAAAAATCGTAGAAAACAGGCACACTTCCTCGCGAAGCTGTTTTTCCCCTGTTGGCTTTCGGCGTCCTCTCTGTCGCTTCGCCCATTTTTCGTTTTCCGTCTGCAAATAGTCATTTCGTTACGACCCATATGCGCAAAGATACAGATACAGACCCGTCCTCTCTTAGTAAGGATATTAATTAGGACGCACACTTAGCTTCGGTTACACGACTACCAGCGCCCTGAGACTATCCCACTTGTTTGTATGCATTTTCTGTGTCTCGACCTTGGGGCGAAACGAACGATAACAGCAACGAAGGGATCGCTGCAGCAGCAGCATCAAGAGCGATCCTATGACTGAACACGAACGCGCTGCTCGCAATCATCACTATAGAAGAGAACCGAGACGCTTCCTATTACATTGTGCTATAATTATATAAATGCTTTCTCTTCCTCGACTGCCCCTTTTCTCTCCGTATCTTATTCAAATAAGACTTTCAGGAGCGTTGGACATTGTTCAACGTTAGAGAGGGGCAACAAGTCGGAAAGTGATGGCAATGGGCTGTTCTGAGCAATTTTTTGTCTCATTAAGTCGACACCTCGGGCGCGCAGGCCTCTTCAACGGCGAAGTTGTCATTGATGACGCCAAGGCTGAAGCAGGAAAAGAAATCCAGATAGCGAGGGAGGGACTAGCGCAAATGATGAAACAGTAATTACATCTATATATAATTATTGCATTGTTATTGTGTAATCAATTACAACGGGTGACGCTATAGAAAGTGTTAATACGAGTCTATGAATGCTTACTCGAAGAGGACGACGAAAAAGGAGTCGAAAAAAAGGTTCCGAAAATGAACAAAAATAGATACAAAGTTACATTATAATTTTGTTTTTCATCTGACATAGGGGCGTGGGCCCTTTTTCGATGCACCGCGATTCAAGCGGTTGCCAGCTACAAATCCTACTACGAATGGTAACATTCACCGATTATAGCCGACTAGCATAACCCGAACCGTAATATTTTCTAGGAAGAGAGAACAACAGTTTGTTAGGCTGTATTTAGTGACCTTGGACAAGGCATCGTCCAAGGTCACTAAATACAGGACTTTCCTAATAACCATGTCCTATCCTTAATACGATTCGCTTTGTTATTAGATTATTAACGTAGCTCTCATTACTGTAGTTTAGCCAGCAGGTTCCATTTATTCGTAAATAATTGTTAAATAGTTTTTCGCCGTTCAATATGAAAATGGCGATGTATAGGGAGATTGAGGTGTAAGAAAACTAACTGGTTGTCGCCGGATCAAATCTGTGTAAAATTGTACAGGTTTTAATATCCTTCTAGGATAACGATTGAAAGAAATTTCAAGATTATCTTTAGTTTAATAGATTACAGTTAAAAAAAAAGACGAACATTTTTTGAGCTGACGTATTCCGTATTTTTTGAAACTTACTACTTTTTTTTTTTTTTTTTTTTTAATATTTGCTTTGTTTTTGTAATCCAGATGAAATGCGTAATTATTTTATACCTACTTTTTTGAGTTATTTTTTTTTAATTAAAATTAAATGAAATTTATACTTCTAAAGGAGTTTACTGGAAGGTTTCAAAGTATTTCTTAATTTCCAAAAGACTTTCAATTGCACTATCGGTATTGAACATATAAATATTAAATAAGACGTGACCATAGAAATTAAAAAAAGCAAGTTTTTGTAAGCAAAAACCGTAATACCGAGATCTAAGTGCTAAAAATAAGCTTTAATCCTAGTTATACCTGAAATTTCTTTCACCATTAATAACCTTGGCATTTTTGGGTACAAGTGAGTGGTTATTCGGTTATATACAACATGTAAAGGGAAATGTGAGCTTAAGTAAAAGACTTTTTACTCGAAGCTTATAAAATCATGTGTATCAAACATATTGATCTACTCGGCTTAAATTGGTACCTATGAATAATTATTTAAAATATTTACACCGGATGATAAGTATTGAATTTTGCGAAAATAAATGGCAAAGTCTTTCTACTT
>NW_019213646.1:27544-31390 GCF_002532875.2 Varroa jacobsoni
AGCTCAATGTTTGAGTTGTGACCCGACATAGGAAAAGCTATGATATATGATCAATCAACATATATATATATATATATATATATATATATATATATATATATAAATTAAATCAACTCGCGGCCCTTATTAATTGACAACATACGTTGATTTACTTGGTATCACAGAAAAAAAGGCTTAGCTATAGCGGTGCTTTCGGGCCTCTCGTCCCGTAAAGGGATAAACAAATAACAAAAAACCGAAATTGAATTGAGACGTTAACAGAACTACGATACGCTGACGGCAGATCTTAGATCTCAGCTCAGCACTACCGGTGTTTTAGATCGTAGCGACTAAAACACGGGATCCGATCTAGTCCTTGTGTAAGGACCAGCGTTAAGTCTCGTATGTTTAAATGTTCGATTCATTTATGATGCAAACTACCACAATGAAATATTATTATTATTTATTTTAGGCGTAACTTAATTTAAAAACATATGAACTAGATGAAATAGAATATGCACACTGGCTGTAGATTCAACCACGATATTACCAAACGATAGAAAAATAACACTCGGAAAAAATAGATCACAGCGTATCCAGTGTATAAACATGAAGGCTAACCTATGATTATAGCTCGGTTCTATTTTGTTCCCTGCTATGGCTTACCGTTTACCCAGTAAGAAGCTTTTTTTTTTTGAAGTATCTGAGCACACATCCCCCAGTATATTGTAGTAACGACGAACTAGTCCCAGCAAAAAGGCGATTTATTTACTTGAGCCTCTAGCAACAGCGCCGGTGGTAGCTAAAATTAAACGACTTATTAGTACAAGCCTATCACAATGCTGCACTCTCCACGTATGTGTCTTAATATGTAATCTAAGGCTGCGCGCACTCTTATCGCTTCTTAAAAAAGCTGTTCCGTATCCTCACACCAATATTCTCTTCTCGACTGTCGGGATCATACCCATTGACGTTTAATCGTATGCACTTCAGCGTTCTCTGCAACCGATCACTTTTCCAATTGAAGATACTTTTGAATAGGAGTAAACTGGAAATGCGCTGCTGGGAAACGAGCTTGTATAGTACAACAGACACACGAACCTCACCTACCGCGCATGTCCTTCTGGAAACATGTTCAACTCAAACGGTAACCTGATAGGCATCCAGTTTACAGCAGAATCCATTTTTCCGGGCTCAATGCGTAGGGGTTTTCATTGCCTCTCTGGATCCGTACATAAAATTCTCGCGCGTAAGCTGCCCCATTCCACCAACTAGCTATTTATCCTATGTTAGCTTGCTGCCCACAACAGATTCAAATCAGTACTGAATTGGCAACTGCCCATAAATAATCTCGAACACACGTTTTTGCGACCATTCCTAGACACCGGCTACTGCAACTGCTGCTTCTAAACTCCATGGCGTAGCGCTCAAGTAGACGAAAAATGGTACCTTCGTCGACAACGCAACGTCCTCCATACTTCTGTCAAACGCTCCATGACAGCCTGTAGCCTCGCAGCTTATCCAACCAATAACCTTTTCCCAGCTCCATTTCGACCTGTTCTCGCCGCTTCCAATAGTGACCAAAATACCTAGGATTAAATCTATGATTGGTACGCATCGTGGCGTTCATTAATGAATAATTAAAAAAAAGAAAAAAAAAAAAAAAAAAAAGACTGGCTGGTTAACTGCAGTGAATGCAATTCAAAGATTTTGTCTATAATTCACGCAACCGTTTATTTCGCTTTTCGAATTCTGCGTGTGCTTCATTTCGTTTTCTATAGATAAGAGTCTTATGACCCTATCGTACAAACGCATGAAGCGCACGCGTGCCGTATGTATGATTACAGACTTAGTGCGATTTCTCGTTTCATCACAGTACCAATATTCGTGCTTTAACCGTTACTTTACCGTCATAGTATCCGGTCACTTTTCTTCATTTAGACATTTTTCTGTTTGTTTTCCTTTTTGTAATCTTATTTGCCACAGGCTTTATCACCGTTGTGTGAATAATCAGCAATTAACTTCACCCAGCAGACACGGACTATATGCAAGCAAAATTTTACACCTAATTGCCGATGAGAGAATTGTTTCGATTAGTGCAACAACATTGAATTTTTTGCTAGATAAATTTGCCAATAGATTATTTACTCGAACACTCTGCTAATACGAGATGGTTAACTGCGAATTGTTAGTTCTGACCAACTATGAGATTGCATAAAACGATACATTTTATGGTTTGGCTGATTCGCTCTGCCGATATAATTTCAAGGGTCTGTCGTAATGAAGACAATACATGTTCTTGCAACAAAAGATCCTACGCGTTGCGTGACAACTTACGGACGTTTGCTAGTATTACTTACAAGTGAAGACTTGATGAAAAAAACTTTATAGTGTCTCGCGACCAGACGAACTCTACGATCGAGTTTATCGGTACGATGCACAATGCTAACACGTTCCAGACGTAAAACTTTTTTTAAAAAAGGTTTTTCAGGGGGAAGTGAGACTAGATAGATTAATCAGTTGTCTCTTTTAGCCGTGTATGTGTCGGTAAGTCAAAGTTAGCAACATGCATGAAAAGCAAAAAGAACAGAAGGAAAACACAAAGGCTTTCTAAGTATGTACATACACTGATGCGTGCGGAAAATGTGCACAAAAATGGTGCTGCCAAGCTGTGAAGTGAGGGAGCCATGTGACTTTTCATGTCGTCGTGTTGCAGAATCCTACTTTCGTGGGATTCAATTGGACGCTGCACGCAAGTCCGGATGCGAAGTACAAATATTGAAAAATGGCTGTTGGGTTAATAAGGTATTCTGCTGTAGAAGTGTGGGGCGGAACTGTTATAGAAATTGCAGTAAAATAGGTAAACAGTGTCACTTGAACAGGGGTTATAAGTTCACTGCATCCAGCACGCAGACTGGCGGATCAACGTACCAGTGCTTATTTCTATTTTCTGAGTATCGAACGCACGCATGTAATTGTTACGTGTCGTAGTAAACCTTTGTAGGTTAAGCTCCGATACGAATTTGGACCAGTTTGTTACATTAAACATTATGCGTTATTATGCCTATATATCCGTTTAAGATAAATTGTGTTTGAATATTTTTATAAGCATATGAAAGGCTTGTTTTTTTTAAAAGCTCGTCTTTTGACAATTATCTTCACCGCAGTGTTGTTTTCACAAAGTAGTTCCTTGATCAGTTGTTTTCGAACAATACGATTACACGTGTGCCTCTTTCTTCTTCTTCTTCACAGCGTCCATAAATCGATCAGTAAGCTCACTATGTACGTTGCGCTTACGCGACCAATGTTGACTTCGAAATTGTTCTTTGTCATCATAACGTTGTCTTCGATGACCTTGTTGTTCTGTAACCTTGACGTCCTTGTAATTTCTGAAGCGTTCTATACCTGTTCGCTTTTCATTTTTTATATCCATATTTTATGCCGCTTATCCTGCATAGCCACTGCTACGGGCGACATTGTCATTGGCTTATGTGTGAAAGTGTGCTGCTTTTGTTGTTCCTGCTGTTGTTGTTGTTGTTGTTGTTGTTCTATTCGTGTTGAGATCGAATGAGATCATTCATTGTGTTCTTGCAGCTAAATCGTCACCGTATGTTGTTGTTTTCAAATCTTATTTATTGGTGAATAAATTACACCTTACAAATTCATAAATACTACAGCATCATCAACGTCTCTCCCATTAGAGTATTTTTCCATTTTTTTGTCCGGTATGCTCTTTGATTACAGATGATTTTTCGTGCTTTTTGCCTCCACTTCCTTCATTTGTACACATTATTGTACTCGTAGTAGAACAAAACTACAATAATTGATTCCTTTTTTTCTTTTTTTTTTTTTTTTTTTTTTTTTTTT
>NW_019213647.1:0-39955 GCF_002532875.2 Varroa jacobsoni
TATATTAGTCTGTCTATGGTTCTTATAGAGCAGATATTGACGATCCAAATGACTTAACGGTTATCATCAGTTTATCTGCAGGATTTCAGTTCGCCGCCAAATGATTAGATGGGTTTCGTTAGTAGCTTCAGTGTCCTGACTAAAGCTCACAGATGATTCTTTTAATTGAGGTAACCTCGGCACTGAGGTGTACCGCAGAGACATTTAATTTTCTCGTCTTCGATCGGGAACTTGTAGTCGTAGGTAATTTCCTCGTTCACCGATATATCTCTCTTTGAATATATGACGATCTTTTTCTCACCGTCGACCGTAATTACTCTGGCATAACAATTTGGAGTACAACTGTGATTTATGAATCGTGCAAGATTTCCGCACTTCGTTGCATCGATAATCGTCTCTTGATCAACCCGAAAGAGGTAGGACGACCCAATGCCGATCTTCGCGTACTGCACCTCGCGGAAGTCTGCAACAATAGATCGCACACAGTGGCCAACATATTCGATAACCATTTCGTCTGCGGCGATCGGTTCGAGAGCAAATAGACCCCAGTCATGGATCTTCGACTTCGCAAACTTTAACTGTTTCTTGCGGAACTTGAGCTGGTTAAATTTGAGCAAGTCGGACTGGGCTTGTGCTTCCTGGAAAATGGTTAATAGGCGACGTTGATTGGAACGAGCTTCTCGGGAAGTGGTCTGTGAGGCCGCCACTGGGGGCTTGGCAGACTGGTTCGCCGATTCATGAGTTTGCACATGCGAAGCCTTGTATTGTTGCTTCTCCAACGAGTCAACTTTGTAATACCTGCATTAGAACAAAATGAAAACATTACTTCAGTGTGTCTGAATTGTATTGGTTTCGTTATGTAGCGTATATCGATCTTACAAAGTTCACTATCGTGTGCAAAAGCCTTGATCGTTGAAAACGTCCAAGGTTTGGTTTATTTTGTAAAATACTCAATTCCGTTTACCTTGACTGATATCGATAGAGCATTTTATATACAAGTTATATGTCTGCACTAACCCCTCGGATCTGGCACATCCTGTTACATGTACTCTGCGAGCGTCCTTTCTGCGTTTGATAAAGTTCGGGATATTCGTGGGTACATGGTCTACCCAGTGCGTGTCGTTCAACCACGCGCCGTTCTTTTCATCCAGTAGAAGCATATCATAAGTCCGCTTTAAGTACTGCACATCCTCAGCATCGATGCCTAGAACCATTTAGTTGGACATTGAGTTGAAAAATGCAACGCTACAGAATTAGAGTGAACACATACGCGCCAACAATTCATGGCGGAAACTGTTGCTGACGCGTATCGTTCGAATAAGAGATAACTCTTGTTCGTTTGCTCTGAAAACAGCTATGGTGCAATGGGTTTAAGTGATTAATGTGATAGCTACGGACTATCATTTGACCCAGCATAATTTGCGTTCGACGTTTATGAGTTTATCGAAACGCGCCGTCGTCGGTTAACTAATAATGTATTTGTTACGTACCAGTTTTGAGGCACTTGTAAAGAATTTCCTCTTCCTCCTCGTCGAGGCGAGCTCTGAACCCGCCTGTATCCGCTTTCGTGGCTTTGCGCGGTTTAGGTGCAGTCTGGTGCGTTGAGTCGAAGAGAGCTGTGAGTTCACGGAAAGATCTTTCTTGCTTAGGCTTTCGCTTATACTCTCGTTTTTTCTTGGCAGGCGGTTCCGGTTCTTCAGCCTTAGGTAGGCAATAGCAGTGATCGATATACACTGGATCACCACCTTCTTCTTTCATCTCAACATTTGTGTCCTTTGATGGATCAGCATTCTCCACATCCTCTGTTCCCACTACGTCAATTTCAAGTCTTCGTTTGTCCTGCAGCTTGTCCTTCTTACTAACTGCCTTCTTTCGCTTAGGAGCTGCACTTTGCGCTGGCTCCGGAACAAGTTCAGAAGATGGCTTAGCATTTTCCGCACCGCTTTCGGTACCGCTGCCTATACCGATTTTTTCGTCTGGCTCTTCGACGAGCTCTGGCCTGAGTTCCTCCTTGTCGGGCATCACTTTGAGAACCGAGTCCTCTTTAGGAGAAACAGGCTTGACTATGGGTGACGGAAGCCGTTCACTCGGTTCTTTAGTCATTTCAGGATGTTCGAAGAGGCTTTCCTCGTCGGCCTCCATCGGTTCGATTGTGGGTTCTTCGGCTTCCTCTTCGTCCTTGGCCTCCTTGGGACTAGATGGCTCTTCTTCGACGTCAGACTCGGAGTCGGTAAATACTTGATTGACCAACAGAACCTCTTTCTTTTTGGGCCGTTTGGAGTCCGCATCCTGTGACTTGTCGTCATCCGAAACAATCCTTCGAACTAACGGGCCATCATCGTCTTCTTCGGAAGATGTTGAATATATTTCTGCAAAATAAAAGCCTCCGATTATCTCTACTATCTCTGTAGGATTATACTGCACATATACGGCGATGCGAAATGTTTACCTCGCCGTTTTAACGCCGTTTATACCTATATGGAAAATGGGGAAATAAAATCTGCCATGTTCACCTTTAACTGACATCTTCTTCTTAGATTTCTTCGAGCTATCGCCATCATCGCTGAGATCATCACTAGTAGAGATGTCACTACAATTTTCATCCACCAAAGGTGGAGGTGTGGGTTTTCGAACTGGAAGTCGAATCGGCTCATCATCGCTATCGCTTGTTCGACTGCTTTCCTCTGAACTCGTATCACTCCGCCGACGTTTCTTGCGTGATGCAAGCGACTGTTGCCGGTTGGCGTTTCTCGCGGGTGAGTCGAGATCGCTGGACAGTTCTCCTTCCGAGATTGACTCAAGCCGATCCGAGTCATCGGCGTTATCATCCCTAATAAGAGGGGGCGGTCGAGCTCGACGGAATGAGGGCATTTTTGGTAGCGCCATACGCAGTGAGCCGAAGCCTGCTGCTGTTGGGTCAGCGTGGCCGCCGAATAGTGTCGATAGTGTTGGTACTGCTGGCTCCGGTCTAGTAGCCTTTATGCCACCTTTAGCAGCAGTTTCCGCAGCTTCTCGGGGCTCGGCTAACTGCTCTTTGTTAGCTTTTTCCCGAGTTGCATTCTCTGTCCACCACTGGTCGTATTTCGAGAACGCGCTCATCTCGATCATCTTCTTCGTGATGTCCCTCCGCATAATTTGCTTGAGTTCGGTGATAAGCGAATTGAGGACCTGATTGATCGTCGGGTCTTTATCGTCGAGACAAATGTTTGGTTGCTGACTAGGAGGCCATATTGAAGCGAACTGATGAGTACTCGGCAATGGTGGGGGAGGTACTGATGTCGAGTACGGTGGGACAGGAGGCGGCGGAGGCGGGGGTGCAGTAGGCGTGTATTGAGCAAAAGTTGGTGGAGGGTAGGCAAAAGGAGGGGGTGGTGCCCCTGGTGGAGGGGGCGGAATTGAATAGGGTGACACGGCTGGCGCTCCAGGTACCGGTGGAGGTGGTTGCGCGGTGTGTGCGTATATGCCCTGTTGGCCATAGCCAACTAGATACGCGGGTTGGCTAACAGGAGGCGCTGGAGGTTGGGGAGGTTGGGGTACAGCCGGCGGTGGTGGGGGTTGGGCCTGCGACTGTGTCTGTGTCCGAGGAACTTCTGGTTCGCCAGAGCTTAATGGACTTAAACTCATCTGGTCGTCATCGTCTGGTAACGAACTTTCCGAAAGTGATTCCGCGCCGGGCAGTTTGGGTACTTTCTCGTCGTAGACTGGCGTCGAATCGCTATCTGACGAGCCACTGATGTCAGACATGGAAGACGACGAATTCCAGTCGGATAGCCGATTCTCCTATAAAAATATAAGAACACCAGTTGGTATTCCAGCTTTATGTTTGGGTATCCCCCGTTGACCGATAGCGACTTGTTTAGGGACAACTGGGATATTTCAGCATCCGAATAAAATACTACCATACATTTCGCTTAATATGCAGACATCCAACATCTAATACGGCGGTAACTACCGAACGCTAGTCACAGCTGAAGCCCATCTTATTTAGGACTCAAGCAAACATACGTACAATACATATTAAGCCTTAATGCTGTTGCTGGGCGTATAAGCATGCGCCATTGTTTATGATC
Source organism: Varroa jacobsoni (assembly GCF_002532875.2). Taxonomy (NCBI): domain Eukaryota; kingdom Metazoa; phylum Arthropoda; class Arachnida; order Mesostigmata; family Varroidae; genus Varroa; species Varroa jacobsoni. The sequence goes on from NW_019213647.1 coordinate 4,071, forward strand.
TTGTATATAGAATGAAAGCATTATTGCTTGGGTTGAAAGCTTTCTAAGTCAATGTCTTTATAATATTCAGGTCAAGTAATGACAACCAAAGTCACTTTATAAGGGAGCTAGATCCGCTCTCTACATGCTGCAGAGCAGTAATAAATCTTAGACGATTTAGTTGTCAAGAAATGGAGTGATAAACATTGAAGGAAAAAGTCCGATCAATGTAACTTAACAGTAACATTCTGAACATATAGAACGCAAGTAAATAAAGAGGCTTATAGAGTTATCTAAAATAGAGAAATCACTTCGATTTTTCGTTATGTTAGATGTCTCAACTGATGTTAGTCACATGTATATATTGACTAAACGGATTTCAGCACATCTCCAGCAAAGTATCTATCCTTCATACAAACGCTAACTTTTACTTGAAAAATACAAACGCATCAGTTGTAAATTAAATGAATAATGCTGTATATTTGGCTGCGGTTTTCGGTCGACGAGTCGCATATATAGTAATCTGATATGTGATAACTGTCCAATGGGGGAGAAACTTGTTCTAGGTTAATGTTTGAGACAACAAGAATTTAATATAATAATCCATAACCTTATTATATCATTTAACTGGTTCTATTGCAATGATCAGCAAATTTATGACTCTGACAAACCTTTCGTAAACGCGTATACCGTTGCCATTTAAGGTAGGTCCGTTTATTACGGAAAGGCGACGGGGGTGGAGTTGGTCGGGGCTTTTTTGGCGGCGGTAGGGGCTTAGCCCTATTTGCTTGACCCTTGTTAAAGAGCATCTCGAGTCGAGACTCGAGTGACTGCCGCTGATCGCTGCTTCCGCCACCGGCTGAACTCCGTGATGCGTACTTCGAGGAGCGTTCATACGGCCTATACAAAGAGAAATGGAAAAATAGAATCGAAACGAAATCAGACGATGATGAGGCAGTCAACGCAAAGCTACTACGAACTCGCCAGCTATATCCAAATTATACTCAAATTAGACTCGCGTTAACGGTTCCTGCGGCTTTCGTTCGCATAATGATAAACAGCTAAAAATATCTGAAACAACATATGTACGTATTTTTGTACATACCTGCATGAATATATAGCTTAAGTTTATCATTAATAGCGATCATTGGGAGCCAATAAAGCTGTCGCGTCCTTCCGAGAAAGGCAGAAGGTACAGAAAAAATGCACAGCATGCGCATATACTACGGTATTTACCGTTCAGGAGAGCTAGATGGTGATCGTCTCGAGTTCCGCGAACCGCTAAATAACTCTTTGTTCGCAGCAAATGGAAGAGTCCGCGACGGTGGAGGAACTACAACTGGAGCAGGTGCCGCTCCGCTCAAAGAGCTCCCACCCCCCGACGCGTGGCCTACAGCGGCGCTGGAGCTACCGACAGCTGCACCGGGTACGCCTGCTAGATTATTGCTATGGCCTCCGTCGATAGGTGCTCCAACAATGGCGGCAGTGAGCATTGCTTGTGTCTGTAGCGGCGCCGGTTGGGTCGATCCGAGCGGGGGATTGGCCGTTGGTGGAGGCGGGTGATGCGCCTGCGTAGGCGGAGGCGGTGGAAGAGGTCGTTTCTCCGCAGTGAGCTCTTCAACCATTACCTTGCAACGTCGGCCAAATGGGTCGAAAAACACTTCGAGCAATTTGCCCATGAGGGAAGAACCATGCATTTTGTGCACGCACAGTTGAGCGGCCCGTGTATGGGCGAAGGTAACCCGGGCAACACCGAGATGACGGCGAGTACGTGGGTGATGGAACACTTCAACTTCCTCGACGGGTCCATAATGTTTACGGAGATGTTCGGCGAGAAACGCCTCATTTGCATTATCATTCAGATTGGTCACAGTCACTTCAACTGCAGGCGGTGTACCGACGTAGTTGTCGTCAATAGCTAGACGAGGTACGGCCAGTTCCAGCGCTTTACTTCGCGCTGAAATTACAACAAAAACAACACGCAGTTTTTTCATGCAATATGATGTCTCTTGATTTTTTCACTTCGTGTGCGGATATTAGCACTATGATTTCAATCATTTCGTATCGTATAAACATGGCCTGTGTGAGACTTTAAAACTAGAACAATGTGTAGATTAAATTCATTTAAAAATAAGCGAACGAAAGGTTAACTGACATACTCAAATATATACAACTAGCTACAAGGTTAGGCTGGTGAATTCAAATAAAGGCTACACCCACACATACAGTGATGCACACGAGGTGACCAGGACGGACCAATACGCCAAGAACAACGAAAATAAAATGGGTGCTCTGTTTGAAGTGGGGCAAAGTCAGAGATCTACTTTAGCACTTACTGAAGATACAGGTTGCATGTGTCAGAAGTTTCCAATGGCCAAACTATTCTCTTAAATCTAAATACATTATTGTCTAAGTTATATAGCAATATTCATTGTGGTACGGCCTATTAGCTTTGCATTTAGCCCAAGCCCATATATTAAAGGTAATTTCAATTTCGAATCGTAGTCAAACAAGTTTGCAATTACTGAGACACTCGCGATAATCAATTATCTGACAGACAGCAGGTGCTAAGTGTTTGAATCCTGAGTGCCTGAGAGAATCTTTGAGTTACGAATTAACTTTCTCGATTGGTAGAGTTGTGGTGGTGAATCAGTGCAATGTATCACGAATCTGACCCGTCTGAACTCGCCGAAATAAGCACCAATGTAGACTAAATGAAAAGGGTGATTGTTATGGAATGGTTGTTACAGCGTGGCAAATGTTCGTTATGCTGCAAACACAGATGATCGTTATGCATTTGTTTGAGCTAAATTCGTGCGTCGCCACTTACGCCAAAAGAAGAGCCGATTTCGGGGATCTCGCGGCTGTACTGGAAGTGGAGGGTTGCTCCCTGGAACGATGCCGTCATAACGAACCACCTTCTGCGGGACCTTTTCCAACTGAGGGTCTTTCATCAGCTTGAATGCGGTGAAATGCTGGTGTTGGTGAGAGCCTGGAAGGGGCCCGCCAGTGGATCGGGCGCCCGCGCGAGGGTCCATCTCGCGCTGATCGTTCTGGGGACGACTGTTGGGTTCGAATCGTTAAGAAACGATGAATCATTGCAGTAGATGAAAACCAAGATAACAGATTAGAATTGGCAAAATAATTAGAAAAGCACGTACGAGATAAGAACATTCAGCAGTATCACAATGCCAGCTGTAAGCCAAACTATGTCTCGCTGCACAGTGTGCAGCCATCTGCAATTGGCGCCGATCTCCTCGACAACAGGAGGGCTAAGAAAATGTGTTCTATTTTCGAAATTAGAGTGCAGCAGTCTCGAATTTACTCTAAATTATACCGTCAAGTCATGAATATCTAACAGCACAAAACATAAGCGAAACAAAACATTAATTATAGACAAAATCGTGATAAATGGACGGATCCGTAGCTAAGGGGTGAAAACTCGGCGGTCAAACGGTGCTCATCAACGCTCGATCATCCGACCGGATCCAGTGGATGCTGTAAGTGAAGAAATTGATTAGTACCAAGTTTCAAATCAATACTACCTCTAGTACGGCTAAAACTTCACGTCATCTTAGAGCAACGAATAGCAGAGCATTTTGTAAACATACGCATACTCGGCGAAGGTTAGTACCGCATATTAGATCACTGCACCCGGATGAAGCGATCTCGGAGAGTTTTGGCATTCAAGCGGTATCAGCTTCAAGCAATGTTCAATATTTAATTGCAGTTAAAAGAAGAGTTTCAACCGTGATAAAATTTTTTGTATGAAGTACCTGTCCATAGGCACCGAGAAGTTGGCTGAGGCGAAATATTGTCAAACAATGGATTTCCTCACCACTTCCGGGTGCAGTTTGTTTGTTGTGAGCGCTAGACCGGTGGCTGCCTGCCCGTTGAGTACCGTGTTAGTTGCTTGATGTTGGTGTAGTTTTTGCTTAGCTGTGCTGCTACTGCTTTCGCTGTTGGTTGATTGATGATGGTGTCCAGTGGTGGTGCTTGATCGGTGTCTTCTGTAGAACCTGTCGAAAACTGCATTAGTGCGTTCTGGCCACGCTAGCTAGCTGGACAACTGAATATCGGCTAGTACGAGCTAGTTCGTTTGATCAGGCTGTCGTGCCGTCCTTGCTGTGTTCACGATACGCACCCCGCCGCCAAAGCCCTAAAGTGCTCATTGCTGTCTTCTATGGCCATTTCCGACGACGAGCTCAGGGGCCGGCTCACGGCCCTGGGCTGTGATGTGGGCCCCATTGATGACACAACCCGCCCACTTTATGTCGCTATGTTAAAGAGGTGTGCTTTAGTTTCTTTGTACGCGAATACTGCTGAACGTCGTGCCATTAATGCATATCGTAACATCGTTGCGTACCGACAAATCCCCACTATAGGAAGTTAAACAAGCAAAAAGTGACGGAAGGACGTAGCTCTACAAGCAGGTAGTTCGGTCCGTTCTTTTCGATTCGCAGTTAGCTGCAACTGTATCGGCAAAGACGGCGTTAACATTTAGGGGGAGCAAGTTTAGGACAACAGGTCGGATTTATACAAGGGGATATGAACGCTGATATTCCATAGTGTGACAGCACGCATGCTATGTGATAATTATTGTATGTGATATTATTGTGTTGAGCTATTGAAATGATAAGCCCCATTGCGGCACCGTTCGACGTAGAAAACGAGAATTAGTGCTCTTAGTACAGCTCTATACGTTTTTCAGCGGCGAAATGCAGTTCTGACAACGCTAGCCATTTCGTCTTTCCCATTTCTTGAACCTGAAATGGATTTCACGTTGACAGTAGTTCCAGTGTAAATAGACGAAGCCGGACACTTTACAGAACTTGGACGCATTTCTATGCAAATTAGCAGAATGTAGTAATTCTTCTAGAATGTAGGATTAGACAAGGAAGGTCTACTCAACTGATGTTTATCTGTTCTAAATATCCTAACGTTACCAGTATAAAAGTTACAATATATACAGATTATTATTGTTGGAAGATCTATTACTAGCTAGCCGCGCCTAAAGGACGGTTGTCGTTTCCCTCGAAACGACAACCAATGCGATCGGCGCTAAAGCAAACTAAGCAGATATTTACCAGTTAAAGGCAGTAGTAATCTTAGACATTTCTATTGCAATTATTATGATTTTATCCTTCGATTACAAGCCAGTTAGCTACGGTTGAGGTCCTATATTACTATTGGAAATTATTATTTATTGCGTATCTGGTGTTGCGTAATTTATAAAGCCTCTCCACTTCTGTTTCACATATGTTGCACAAATGCGAAGATTCTATTCGTTTCTAAAAGGATCGACTTGCATTGTTATACGTATTATTGACTTCGTTGCAGGCGGGAAGGAGCTGAAAAAGCTAATCGCCAAGGCAGATCTTCGAAGTCCGCCTCCGGTTGGTCTAATACTTCGTCAAACCAAGAGACGCTCCCGGTTAAGTCTCGATCTTCCAGCAGAACCCGTGGCAAACCGTCGCAAGCTTTTAGCTCTGATGACGAGGCCCCTGCTGAAACATCGCGACCGACAAGGCGATCGACAACGTATACTTTCAAGGGTGGATACGCACAATCTTACCGGAAGAGTGCCAACAGCGATACTCCTTCAACTCCAGGTTAGTTGTATATTCGACAACTTTTAACTGTTGCACAACATGATTCCTACTATTGAACTATTGTTAGAACTACCACGAAGCTATTATAAATGAATTATTATGAAATAAAGTATTGTAAATAAGACTAAACAAGTAGTTTGTTTTATTTTATTATAGTGTCGAACAGCAATTAGCTGTATAATAAAGAGGAGAGCAATTTGTTTCCATCGCAGTTTAGCATCTTTGTGTCGATTAACTATAAGTTAGCACCTTCTAGTTGCACCATTAGGAGAGTCACATTATCGTTATTAACACTACGACATCTTCTCATTTGTAGTCAACTTTGCCATTTGCGAAATTTCGTTTGAAAAAGTTCACTTATTCAGGTGTTGTCACTGTGTTATCAAGCTCTACGCCAGAAAAATCTACATATAATTATAAAAAGAAAATCAATTGGTCCTTTTGCGTGGACACGGTGGGAGTAGGTATATAAGAAGTACTGGTAGGTTTATTAGTGGCGTTCTTTCGTGGTGCCGGCTTTATATAAACGGTACTCCCGGAGACCTGGATTACACTAAAAAGGATACCTTAACTAGACAACATAAGTAAGGACATAAATAAATTACTTTTAAATATAACTAAGGAACTTAAGACGAAGTTCCTGTAGGACAGCAAATAAGGAGGAGATTGCACTTCTCGTTAAGATTCTTTAATGATCAATTGTTTTATGCCAGGGGTAGTGTTGAGCTTCGAATGGAGTTCTTTAATTGAAGACGGTGAAGTTATCGTTTGTGAATAAATTACGAAGACTCCGTTCACAAGTCGTTACCAGGATAAGCGATGCAGACAATCGACTTAAGAACTTCGGTAAGATGTCAAACCCGGAGGTGGAACCTAATTTAACCCTTTTAGTAGTTCTGGAGTAGCGGATTTTCGTTGTAGCCTCTCAAAACAGAAGGATATTGGTACATGCAGCAGTACCAACGGACTATTTTCCTCATGAGGTCGGGCAATGTCGTTAAGTAACCAGGCTGCGTGCTTTCATTGCCGTACCAACAATCCCGCACTAAAGATAGCGAAGTGCTTTCATGACTTAATTTTAGGCAAACATTTCGTAGCAGCAAATACTACGATCAGGTTGTGCCCGAACCTACTGGACATTAAATCGAGCTCGGTTTTTCTTTGGCATGACGCCATTTTCTTACCTGGTCTCTTTCCGGCCAGCGGTAAAATTTGAACCATGTCTCATCTATGGTAACCAAGCAGGTTTTTTGTTAATTAAAGTTTCGCAAATTACACGTGAACTACACTACACACATTTCCAACAAGCATGGAATCAAGATATGTGAGACCTATTTATTACGCGGTTCCCTTATTTTCAGTATATCAGTTTTAATTCTATAACACGTAATTATGTGCAGTGACAGTTTTGGCAGATAGAGCCCTTAGGCTGCGAGCTCTGCTTGCGTGAAAGCCTCCTCGATTGCGATATTACGTCCTTGTCCTTCGGATTTTGACATCTGGCCACCTCCTCGTTGGTCTTCAACACTCAAGTATCCGTTGCTGAAACGTTTGCGCCAATCACGTATTGTGCTTTTGCTGAAGGCCTCCTTGCCTAACGTTTTCACCAACCTTTCGTAGCACTCCGGCCTTATGGAACAAACACTTTACCGTTGAGTGTTAATTTTTAAGACTAAAAGATGTCTCTTTTTTTGCACTAATTTCTCCTTGAATGAACTTGGCGGTTTTAGACAGTTCTAGAAAACTAGAACATTTACCAGTAAAATTTTGTTTGCTAATAGCGCGTAGCTTAATGTTATTTAGTTTCAAGGTCCGCTGGTTCGCTTGTAATAGCCTAATAATATTTGCGACAGTTTAACAAAATAACTTAGTACAACATTTTCTAAAAAATAAATAGAAAATATGCTTATTTTTAGGATATTAAAAGAAGACCAGTGTAGTTTAGAAACCAAGCCCTGAAATTTTTTCTTGTTTGAGAAATGCACTACTACGCTATTACACCCTATTATGTTTCGTAAAACCTTTTTGCAGTAGCCGTTTTAACTCATTGATTTTTTTGTTCGAATTAGGTGTTTTTGGAAAATTTAAGAATTATAAAAACACCTAACTGGAATAGATAAACAAAAATAAATATACTATTGAATGACAAAGGTGGCTTTTTAAGCGAATAGCTTCAATATGACAACTTCAATTTGATACTAAATGATCGTTGTTTCACTTACTACCGTGTGACTTGGTCGCTAGGCATTCCACAGGTCAAATAAAACTAGTAGTCCATAATATTTCTATTTTTGACATATCGCCGTTGCTGTTATTGCTGCTGTTTGTTATATTTACCTACGCTAGGATCAATGACGTCTTCAACGATGTACAGCTCTCCAGGCGGAGATCAATCCTCAGGCCTCGAAGATTCCGGAGGTGGCGGGAGTAATCAAAGTCTGTTTTCGACTGGGCTTTCACCGGTTCGACCTGACACTCCACCCCTGTCACTAGTATCTCGCAGCACGAAGTATATGCGTCGGCCGCTTCATCCCCCGAACAACAATAGTAAAAATAGCAACAACAACGAAAGCAACCACAATCACATGCCCCATTCGAGAAACAACTATGTGTCGTCAAACACAGGAGGCACGACTGGCAATGGATTTAGCGATGATGAACTCGATAATCAAGAAGTGCCTCCATTACATCGCTATTATAGGCCGATGTCGCTTTTTAATTCTCTGAGGAATAAGGGGATACCGATGAACTATTCTTCCGGTGAGTCTCAGTAGGCTAACTTAATTCTAATAGCTTTTAACAGGATCAGTAAACGTTTTTCGACTTGTTGCGGTTCCGTATCAAGTATATATATATATATATATATATATATATATATATATATATAATTCAGTGTCGTATCAGATATGTACATACATAAAATACATACCATTGCCTCTACCTAATTATTACCTAATCTATCTTACCTAATCCATATTTATATAACAGGTACTTAAAATACAAATAGTATATTTACCATTGGTAGGTAAAGTTTGGCAGATACTTATATCAGGTTTTTGGCTTTCTACGACTGGAAACTGATTGATGTTATCGGGCAGTGGTTAATTTCGAGACACGTATATCGTTTAGTGCTAAAAATAAACCCTCAATGATCAAGCTCGTATTCTCTAAGGCTAAAAGCATTATCGATATTTATTGAAATTAGCAGTGAGAGCCTAGAGCAAGAAGGCCTTTAACGAAACAGCTGTTCGTTCTTGGTGCGATCTTTTTAAATACGAAAAAGGGAAAGATGAAAATCAACAGGGATGTGACTAAACCCCGAGGTTTCAAATGGAAGTTCTAGCTGCTGTAATTACAAAGACTATTCAGCAAAGCAAAGCATGGACAATGCGCTCTCTGCCACATTCATATGGGATTTTTTTGAAGCATGTGTTATTAAGTTCTAGCCACGACATTGGATATGAAAAATGGAAGTTTAAGATGGGTCCCTCGCAAACAAATTTCAGGACGGATGGAAGTATATACACAATGTACTTAACTGAGAATATGCACAAATATTATGAGCAGAAAGCCCGTCTGGAGTATACTGCTGACATAGACGAAGAGCATGCGTCGTTTATCGTTCTGGGGCGCAACCGCCTTTCCCTGTGATCTTCAACATCTCAGTTTGACTGTACTAGCAAAAAAATATTGTTATGCTGAAGGCCTCTTTGCTCGGTGTTCTTATCACTCTTTCAATGGACTTCATAAGGGCTCTCATCTTTAAGAAACAGAACTTAATCACCGAACGTTATTGTCAGCACTAAGTAAGATCCTTTTCGTTTCCCTCATAACTCTCTGATAACGCCCAATCTGCTTAGAGTTATATAGAGCCAAAGATGTGATGTAGGTACCTACTAAGTTTTGTTTGCTAATGGTGCATTGTGTGAACGTTATTTGGTTTTTTTGTCAGTTAGATAGCTGAGTAAATCTAGTGAATGTACTAAATTTAAGGCTCATAGGATAGTGGAAGGCTTAAATGAGCCTAACTGATTATCGGTAATTTTTCATCATTGAGTTTTGTCTTATTGTATGTGTATGTTAATGGTACAGGTTCATCACTAATGAGCCAGTCATCGTACCTATCGGGTGCTGCTTACGGTGGATTACGTAACCTTCGACGGCCACAACTGGGTGCTACCACTGGCGCCACGCGTTCGCACTTTGTTCCAAAATTGTTAACGTGGATCACGGTGATCTTCTTTCTTGGCTTGGCCGTTTTGTATTACCGTTTAGGACAAGATGCCCAAACATCAGTGGGAGCTGGTGTGCCAAGTGTCGCCGAACTGATCAAGTACGATAAATGCTCGAAACGGCCAAATGCTGGTGAAGAGGCGGGGTATACCTGCATCCCTGAGGAGCTATTTGGAAAGTCATTGGAAGTCGCAAGCAAGATTCAAACGCTACTCGAGCAAAAAAAATATGAACAAGTTTGTGGCAATGAGGATTCCAATGTAGATGAACGTCTTACATATGAGGAGGCGGCGAGGCATGCCGGTACATCGCTGGACAATGTAAGTCTCTGACTTAAACAACTAAAATCATTTTCAAAACTAATTATTACTTGCCTACTAGCTGATAGTTAGTGAGTTGAACGGCAAGTTACATTTATATTGATGTGACTCAAATACCGTGCATGGCGTAGAGGCTTTTTCTATGCAACGATAGCGCCTACTAGAATTAGCATCACCACCTCGTTACCTAAATTGCAAAAAAAAGTTAACGTTCAGTCCTTCAATAATCTATGCCTTAGCAGATTATAAAAACATGTAAAACTAATTCGTCGAAACATTCCATTAAAATACTTCTGACGTGTAAAGTTATTTCAAATGTCAGCGTCATTTAAGTATTTGAGCTATGATCATGCTGCGGACACAGGCGAGATAGTTTCTAGTAGAACAGATAAAGGATATTATCGCTTCACCATAGATTTATATCTAGCTCATCGATTTCTTCAAACGGTTGCTCTAACGCTCAGTTTTTATGACTGTATCGCACACTGTACAATACACATGTTGGACTTTTCAACATTCTTTGCACAACTTTGTGCAAAGCATAAAACAAATGGATCTACGTGCGTTACCCGATCCTTTATGCGTTTGACACAAGTCCGCGCGACACAAGTCGCAGCTGAAAACTTGTCAAGAAATCCGAATACCCTGGATTCTTGCCGATCGCAAGACCTAAGCCTCTTGTGCAGTACTACCTATTGCATGCCGCATAAACACTAGATTTTAGCTTTTCGTAGCATTGACCTTACCCGAAGGCTTAAGTCTGTAGATATTGCGAAGTATCGTTCGCTTGCTAAATGGGACAAAGAGCAGCTCTAGTTACGAAGTTCAAGTAGCCGCTTGGCTTGGAGTTTGGATAGGATAAACATGTTAATGGTTTTCATCATTACAGAGACATGTCAAAGCACTTTCTGTGGTCAAAACTTCGTCATTTCAACTTGAACATTATGTGATACTAATGAGGCGGTGCCGGTTGCCATCGCACATTTGAGAAATACTTAGTAAAATTTTGGCCGTTCATTCCGCATTACGTCGCTTAATGTCCTCCTGTGCAATAGAAGTCTGTATGACTAAGCCTTTCTCGACTGAGGCGTCAAACACGCACGTCTGCCACAGAATTTCAGCAATAATACTCTACTTAAGTAGAAAAGTTATGAAAAATAATGTGTTTTCCTTTAAGCTTGCAAATAAAGTTCGGGACCTTCATGAAAAGCGATTTAAGATTAAAAAATAATGGATCCATTATCGTCACTATGCGATGTTTCGTTAATATGCTGTACTGTGGTCTTCATGTTGTGTATGTTCAGCAAATTGTCATTTATCACAGGTCGAAATTGATTCGTCGTCAACAGATGGTCTTATGTATTTACACATGTGTTACAATGTGTATTTATTTCCAGGACTAAAAAATGAAGAATGACCAATCTAAGTGGACGTTGATATTCAATATCCACGATTTTGCCTGTTCGTAATTATTAGCCGTATATTTTTAGATCGTTTATTTATGTTCTTCGCTTTCCGTGTCACTGGCGAGGTTTACACCAGCTTTATATATTCCATGGGTTTATTAACAGCCATTTGTCTATTGGTTAATTGTAATTGACGCGTTTTCAGGGGACTTTCATCGGCGCAGTTTACTTGATTACACAGAATCCCAGCTGGGGAGTCGAAGTGTCGCGAGACAGCGAAGACACTTTTCTCATGCCGCACTACTTAGCCCCATTGTGGTGTCGGCTTCAACGTGCTGTCATGCAGATGTTTCTGCAGGCCCTGCTTTTCGTTTTTTTCGTAGTAGTTGTTGCATGTACATATTGGTATCTACAAAATCGTAAAGTTAATTACCGGGAACGTAGACGTCAAATTAACGGGCTTGTTGAGGACATCACCGATCTCCTCACTAACAATGCGGCCGATAATCCTGAGACACCGTACCTTCCAATTCGTAAGTAAAATCACCGTTACCTAGTTAATTAATCGCTTTGAATTTAATTGAGGCGAACTTCATTTAGGAACGTATACATGATGTCACTATGTTTATTTCTGAAATTATCATCTGAAATGATTTTAAGAGTGCTAGACAAAGTTACCAAGTAGATGCATTACATATACGTTTAGTTGTTCGCAGTAAACTGATTTAAGCCGAAAAAAATTTGAATGAAAGCAAAAGCAATCTGCATTTAAATGTTCCAGTGGAGATTCGTGACAAGCTATTACCTACCGCCGCGATGAGTCGAAATATGGCGCAGTTGTGGCGCGAAGTTGAAGATAAATTCGAACAAACTGAAGGTGCTCGAGTGGCCCGCGAGAAGCAGCGCGTTCGAGGCGAATGGTTCCAGGTTTGGCGGTGGTTATCGCCGCCAACAACGACCGTAAACGGCCAGTGGGCAATGGGCAATAAAGTGTGGCAAGGTAAAGCTTTCGACGGTAGTTCGGCGGGACGACCTCTAACCAACTGTCTCAAGATCAAGAATATGTTCAATAAGCTCGAGTGAGTAATCCTTGTAGTAGCAATAGCCTGCAACCGCTATTCCTGCGCATGCAAGTCCTGCATATACAATTTTTTTTTCTTATTTAAGGCGGTATTTTCGATACAAACGTTATCTTATTGCAGCTGTCAGTAGAAATAGTGGTGAATCTATTCATTTACAAGCAAGTTTCTTGGTATGCGGCAAATATTTCAATGCGACTCTATTTTCGCACGTATCCCATTTAAGTATTTTTATTATGTATGTGTCTTTACTAACATCATTTATGATTACATCTAATCTATCTTTGCATAATGGCTTATTGTATCAATTATAGGGAGCGTGGTGAAGGCTGGGTTCAGGATGTTCAACGTGAACTTCTAACTAAATGCGGCCCGAATCACGGAATCGTTCATATGCATGTTGCCGAAGACTCCCCTGACGGTATTGTCTACGCTAAAATGCTGTCTCTCGAAGCTGCTGGCGAGGTTTATCGAAAGCTTCACGGTAGTTGGTTTGATCGCCGCCTGGTCACGGCCAAGTACTTGAGGGAGAAACGTTACCATGAGAAGTTTCCCGAATCTTCCGCTTTAGCATCACAAATGGACCTCTAAACACAGACAAGAACATACTCCAATATTTTTGGAGCTCTACGACTCATCAAATGCATTACTAGCGTAATTTTCGCGAAACATCGCACAATCATGACTCGTATCTGCTGGAATCGACACATTCGCTATGAGAAAACTCTGATGAATAGATGCTGGACGTCGGCACTACTGTTATCCCGCCACGTATGCTTCACGGCAGAGTGGTTTGTGCTTGAAGCTTTTTTCCTGTGGTTCTGGATGTGCGCATGTTCAAAGGCAACAGTTGAGAAATCTGAAGTAGAAGCCGATGCAAGCACACATGATGACGGTCACATCGTTCAGACTGTTCCACACGCGCTATTATGTGCATCACGTCTTGCTGATGGGAAACGAAACACCCATTATCGAATGTTTTCCTGTTGTGCATTCGTTGTTGACGACAAGAGAGAGAAAAGAAAAAAAGAGAAACTAATTAGGGAAAGCTACAATTCTATTTGTGAGTAGCTTGAAACGGTTACGATAGCGGTGTAAATTCCTAATATACACCCTCTAAATAGTACTAGATAGAAGTATGCATGTTTGTTGTGTATGATTTCATAATAATGTGGATTATAGAGCTGAAAATTTTATCACGATGACGACAACCATGTTGTTCAGAATGAATAAAACCGCCTAGCAGGCGTCAGCAAAAGAAGCTTATTGGTTTAAAGAGTAATGCAATTCTACCATTATTAGTACAATAGTGAACATGTTTTACTTAGTTAATAATGTTCTTCTGGCTGGCGTTGATTTGGCTCGACCATATCATATACATATAAATAAACCTATGGACCCTCGCCACTATTACTGCTGCTGTCCCTGTTTGACTATTATCAATGTTATCACATATAACAAATGGTGTATGAAAGGAATGATATTCCTTTGACTCGTATAAATGTATCTTATGTGTCTGGATGTATAAAGAAAGTACATCTATAAATTGAATGGGGCTTTTATTGGTAGTATTACAGTTTCTGTCATAATGATAATCGACAAAAGGGCGGCACACAAACTCTGGGTCCGGAGTAATGATGTTTGTTATACAAACACAAAGATCAAACACCAGGCTTGATCGGATACAATTCTATTATAATTTGACTGTCAAAGAAATTACAGCTTTGGAGTGCGGCAATGTTACATCAAACAGAAGCACATATAATCCCATTATTAGCCGTTATTTGGATGCTTAACTAATATTATGTTGTTGTTTTTTCAAAAAATTGGCTTCTGCTAGACAATAATCTTGACTTACGCACATCGAATAGAGCACACATAATGCGACAAGACTTCTTTTACAACGAGAGTTAAACCCTCTTTAGGCAATATAGCAAAAGTATGTTATTTACTTCATTTTGTGACAGAAATAGTCGCACTAATGGTTATGTTTATTCAAGTGGCAAACATTTTTTGTATATCCTGTATCAACAAGTTTTTTTGACTTCGGGTTTTAATAATTTTCACAACACTACTGCGATTGACTGCTTCTAAAGTTGTTACAGAAATTGCGTATCTATAGATAGTTATATAGAAAGAGATGATAAGCTTTTGCCAGGAACGTCTAGCCTCTAAGTTATTGAAGGCAAGGTTATAGGCTGAACGTTATGGCGACATTTGACGTGGAAACGTCATCTACATTTCTTTCCATTACAACGATTATAAACGCGTATATGATAAATTAATCCCGGTATCTGAAAAAGGCATTTCGGCTTATAGGTAGCACGTACGACATAGTTGTTTGCGATTAAGATGCATGCCATTAGATCAAAGTGTGTGTCATATGAATTGGATTTGTAACTAAGTAATGAATGGGATGGCTTTCTCAGCGATGCCAGTTAGCTTGGGGACCATTGAGAGGGGTGCGCTAATCGCAGAGTGTTTAAATAAACGGATAATTATAGTTGGGTAAATAGTAAATAAAAAATGAAATAAGGCATGGGCACACTTTTCAGATAGCCTGGCGTTCGTATAATGTTCTGCTATCGATCCTTTTTATGGACCTAATCCATAGGTAAATAAAACAGCGCGAGTTCAAATCGAATTAAATGTTATATGAAAATAACTGAAACGTGCCCCAATGGAAGAATGCTGATTAGACTTAGTTCTCTAAAATTCCAATTACCCTACAGTTCAGTACGTTTCAGTTAACTGATATATTTTTACCCTTATTAGTATGCTTTTTTTGGAAGTTCAGGAGTATTATGCGTTTCTAAGGGCAGGTGGTAAAAGGCGAAACTTTATAGAAAAAAGATCTGTCCACATGCATAACGGGTTAAACTGGTGTAAATAACAAAAGGCAGTGACAAGAAAAATCTTGTATTCACTAGGCTTCTCCAAATAAGGACTTCTGATAAGGGACCCCTCAAAATGCGTCCAATATTGTGGATATCAGCGCAGTGTTCATCTCACGCCTCTAATCGTCACTGCCGGGACATAACAAATATCTAGTTATTGTAAAGTCTTTTGCGTACCGGCGAAGAAAAGCAGGCTGAATTAATCAAACGTGTGTCTTAAGTACGAGATTCTGAGATACCGATTGTATTATTATTGTTGTTTAGAAAAAGCGGGAAAGGTCAACAGGCACACAGTACAGCGTGATGTCAAAGCTGTTGCTTATTGCTCCCAGTGCCCTATTATCGTCGTAAGAAGAACGGAATTTACGTTGAGGAATGAAATCAAGGGGTAGATTTTGTCAGTATAAATATGTGTATAGGAGCTTGATTTTGTGGGTTGCCGTCACGTTCACAGAGCATGACGCTAAGTTTCGCTTTTTGTTTGCTGGTCAAAGCCAGTTCAGCTCAGCTCATTGTGTGCCACTGTTGTTATTTTCCCTCGGCTACGTACGTCATGAAACGTTCTGATCAAAATCATATATCGAATATAGTAGATCATACTGATACTAATGGTCATAACTGGCAATGTGAAACTTAAAACAACGTTTTACGATAAGTATGTAGAAGTGCAGGGTGTCTAAAAAACTTCCTCTATGTTATATAAAAGGAAGAAATGTACGTAGCATCCGAAAAAGTTCATGAAAACACTATTGTGCTTTCATCAAAGGGGCGCTATAAATGAGTAAATGTAGCAATAGCTTTTGTCGCACAATGACTCTATGGCTCTTTGAACAACGGAAAGTTACTAGTTATTGAATCAGCGTAGAGAAGCTTGTCAGACATACTGCCAAACATATACATATATATATATATATATATATGACTGTTTTTTGTTGGCTTTGACAATGTAGCCGGAAACGAATGGCCATAACAGGTGGTAATAACCATGTTGACCTTAACGTGTATATATGTATTGTAATGAGATCAAATTGGTTAACGGTACGAGCGGGCAGCAGTAGTAAGATGAAATTTAGCAATGGATTAATTTTTCTTAATTTTTAATATTTAATTAAATGTTTCAATGAGAAGGTCGACAAAGACCTGTCACTAACATTAGCATAACGTCGTAGACATTATGTACCGTATGCCTGTCCTAATAGAACCAAGTGATAGGTAAGACTGCCGGGCCTAGTGATCCAGTGGCAGACAATCAAGCGTGGCCGCTGCCGTGAATATGGCTTTGTACGGCACCTACTTGGCTGATACGGATCGTTGAAACATCGGAATATCCTAAAAGAAGGACTATGTGATGTGCAAGTATGCGGCTAGGCACTTTGTTGGGACGGAGGAAGGATGCACACAAAAGTATATACCATAGTTAGAACATCTTTGTAAACAAAGAGAAACTATAAAAGCAAGCAGCTGCTTTATGGAAATTGAACGAATATGGTTGAGAATAACAAATATACATGCGACGTACATGTCTTTATGTGGGACTAGATAGATACACTAAGCGTTATTCCCAATAAAATTACTTTGTCTATAATGTATAATGCATTGTGAATTCATGCATTCATTATTTTTTTTTAACTATTGAATGTCAATAATGCAGGAAGTGACGAAACTGATGTTGTTTGGTTGACAGTTATACTGTGGTCTGTATCAACGCCAAAAATTAAAGTGGTTTGAACGTTTTCTACCTACAGTAAAATACTTGATTTGCAGTTATATCTTTCAGACTTTTCAGTTAAAGCCAAATGAAACCAAAGGATCAATTTGTATTGTAAGTCAGATAACAATCAAAAACTCCAAGTTAACAGTAGAAGTAGATATCAGTACTCTATAATGGACAAAAACCTTTGGATTTTCTGAAAACCAGCTGGAAACAGGAAGAGGGCTATTCGAAAAAAAACTAGGACAGGTTAAATTATACATGGGAAATATGCACAAATATATGTGATTTTCTATATAACTTTCTGGTAATGCTTCCCTATTTTTTGCAAAATTTCCGCAAATAATACACTTTTTCACGACGTTGAGGCATAATTAAAAGGCGTAACTTTGTTATATAAAATTTCTTATTAAAAGAGAAGGAACTGTCTACTATGAAGGTTGTTCTTCTATGCCTTTAGAGTTTGTTATGTCCTTTATTCAGGTTTTGTTTTAATTTTTTCAAATATAGTTCGATAAAATTAAATCCTTGTTAATTTTCCCTAAAGTTCTTCAATCTACAGCTGAAGCGATAGATCGGTAAGGCTTTGAGTCTAAGCATCCTCACAACATTCCGCACTTGTCTAGGGTTACGCAAAACTTCCTTGAAAAATATCATAAAGTGTATATAGTCTAAGCCATAAAATTTGTTTTCTAAGGGAAAATTTACGCTAAACTTTCAACTAGTCGATAGCATTGAGAAATATCGATAATTTCTGCATCAAACTCATTTACCTGTAACTTTCCATTTTCGAGATAATTAAAGAAACATAAAAAAGTAGGGACACACGAATTTTCTCGGTGTATCTAAATGGACCCTTAAGTCTTCATCTTTTAAAATGATCTACGGCGACGGCTCTGGATAATTTAAAGCAATAGGGTCGTTTGAAGCGAGCCCGTCGTTGAACTACTATTACAAGTTTCGAAACTTGCGCAAGCACTTTGTTTCTAAATACTAGTAGCAAACCCAGAGAATACGCTAAAACTGTACAATGAAATATACAAATAATAATAAACATAGCCAGAAGGAAACGATTATTCGCACTTGTTCAAGTATGTCAAGTAATAGCTAAAAACGTGAACCTTAGTGGATAAGCTTTTGACAGTGGTGAACTTTAACCCTTGCCTCAATATAGAGTCTCAAAAACAATTATTTCGGAATACATATAGTCTTCCTTTATTTAATGACGTGTCGTTTTGTGATGTACGTCGATGGCAGAGGTTAAGCCAAAATCATCTAGCTTTTTTTAACTACAAGACAACTTCCTGCTACTTTGTAGTTAACATATACAAACTACTTCAATTCGCTGTAGATCCTAACCGCTGACATGAAAGTTGCAGATCTTCTACTCCCTTTACTTTGGGTTCAGTTTTATTATTCCTGATCTGGATTCATAATTCATGTTGCTACTATGATATAATAAAGGCAAAATAATTCGTTCTGAACTCAATACGTCAAATGGCTTGGGACAACAGTAGCACCTGTTAGAATTTGATTTTCAAATCGCATACTTTGCTGAAGCAGAATACGGAAATGATATGTTAGCTCGTCTATTTCACCTCCTCGTGATCCTCAGAAAAATCGGAATTGCCAGTCTTCTGAATAGTATATCCTGCAATAATCGTTTTCACAGCTCTGTGTCAGTGGTTAGTTAGTCGAACGCCAGACAAGAACGCGCTAAAATGAGTCTGTAGATGAGGTGAAATTGTAACTTGAACAAAAGAATAAGACAACTGTTTAAACCGACAAGAAGCTGAGGTTGAGATGCACAGTCCATATGCAAGAACAGCAAATGCTACGCTTTAATCGACATCCGACAGTTGATCCGCCTTAAACATCCTACTGCGAAGGCTAGCATTAAATAAATTCAAAGAGCGAATTCACATTCAGTACTGGCGTTAAACACTGCTTCAGAGTGTTACCAGGCCAGTTTCGAACCTAGACTACCTTACGCATTTCTAATGTATGCTAGGCACATACATTATAGGTGTGTAATTATGGGAAAAAACAGGTATTATAGTGAAGAAATCACTTCCATTCGCACTAGCACGAAGTCCAAAAACCCGAATACGCCACTCGGTAAGAAAAGCGTACCTCTGAATGTACGGCTATATTCACGGCGCCTTTTTTTCATGCCTAAACGGTCAATCTGTTATGCATCTGATGCGCCCGCCGTTCATTGTCCCTTAGGTTTTTTCAACTGGTTAATGTACTGAAATAATGAATACACCCTAGTTATTATTTCAGAAACGACGCTACCATATTTGATGCAGGCGGCCTCTAGGTGATTTCATAATTAATTGCTTTGATAGGAGAGTGTTGAATATCAGAGCTTGACCAGAGTGGCTGATATATATCTCATTACTCCGTTATCCGGTCCATTCTGAAAGGTAAATGGGCGCTTTTTTATATGCATACAATTAAGTAGGATGGTTTATTCATCTTTATATATAGACTTACACAATCAGATATTTACCACACTTGAAATCGACGCGGCTAGTACATGACCAAGTTTCTACTTGAAATTGGCCGGCGAGTCGCTGCTTCGAGTTCCCCCAATAATATATATATTCAACTCAGTTTGTCCGAATAAAGAAACTTATTATTAGATCTGCTAAATTGTAATTCCGGAAGCATCTATCGTCGGTTTTTGTTGAAAACCATGATAAACAAAAAATAGGACATGCTCCTGTTTTATGAATTTTTTTTAAAAAGCAAAGGAACAGTAAATGCGCAGCTATGACATACTTTTTAACAAGCCCACCGGTAGAGCAGTCAACTGTCTTAGCTGATGATCTTTGTTCCTGAGGGTTTAATTACAAATAAAACAAAAATTAGGAGTTTTTTTTCGCGATTTGAGTAAACTGCCGCAAAATGCATTTCAAACCTAAAAAGGATTTCTAATCAAAAATATATCGTTAGTCAATATTTTTAAGTAACGTACCATTATGATAATAGGCCCTCGTCTATTAAGAGGGCGGAAAATCCGGATTCCGAACACATAGATACACGCGTTGCAGGATAACTAAACACTTTCTGGACATTATTCGTGGCTTGATTTTTGTGTCAGTCAAAATTGATTAAGAAATGTTCAGATAAGGACCTGGACGGCCTTATGGTCTTTTTTTACGTCTTTGTTATATATATATATGTATATATATACTCTTTTTGCTGGATGTATCAAAGAATGCACGAGTGTGATCTTAATAGAAATCTTATCTTCTTTAAAGTCTGCTAAGTCTAAAATAATAATAATAATAATACATTTAGAAAGATCATAATTAAAAATATAATAGCGCTTAGAGGTCATCAGTGTTATTATGCATTTTCCGCGCATTGGTCTACCAACTGCAGGCTTACATTTATACATACTAAATATACTTGAGCAATTTCCTCAGACAATATTACAAATATTATATTAACGGTTCGAATTTTAGCTGATTTGGCAGAAGTCAATTTCGTTACTGCTCCCAATTTGGCTGGAAAACGATGAAAGAAGCTCTAGAGGCTCCTAAGAGTTGAACAATGCATGGTAGCTATAATCTGAGATTCAAACGTTGCTGGGTTCTAGTTCATTACGTTTACTCAAAACTTCTACAAAAATTTTAGCCTTCTGAGCTCCTAAAACGGTACAGTTCCTCTACCTAGAATACCATGCGGTTTAAAATTATCTAATCAAAGATAGTGTGTTGCTAAAACTTTCAGATTAATGGGAACAATATTTTCCATTCTTCGACAAAACAAAACTGTTTAATATATGAACTAAAATTAATGTTTAAATTAATATAAACAGAACTTTTCGTAGCGTGGACGGAAAATTTTCTTGCTATACAACCGATATTCTAGTTTCTAAGCCAACATTTGTGCGTCAGAAATTGAGCTTGTGTAGCGAGAGAGTACTCTGCTTTGACTTTAACCATATGTGATCATCCCCTTGCTATTTAGAATAGGTGAGGAACCCGGACAGGAAAAGCTTTTCTCACGTGACTTTTTGTTAAATATTATAATTTTTTTTTAAATTTTGTGATAAATATATAAATGTTACATGTTTTAGACGCAAGATTATGTTTATTTATTAAATTTTAGCTTCAAGTGTTTGTGTGGCCGTGACGAACATACAACTTCCAGCAATTTTCAATGAATATTTATGTATGTAGACAAAGCGTTCCATTTTTGCACGATAGAAATAAATTGGCATTGTGCATACGTACTGTGAAATATAGATTGGCCTTTCAAGTAAACTGTATTAGGCGTACAATAGAAGGCATACCCAAATTCAAATTCGCTTGTTATTTGCCCATGTCGAATATTTTCCTCTGGTGTTGTCCCATAGTATCACAATAGTGATACCAGCGCCGATAATAACTCCCTGGTGTCAATCTCGTTGGGTCGCAGCCTATGTGGGGTATGCCCCGAATACAGCGCCCCCAGGCGGTGCTCCAGAGCCGGATTCGCAAAGCCCTATGTTTAGTGTTGGAGCGGGAGTGCATTACACTCCCGTAGTGTGATGCAGTGTTACTTTATAGCTCTATAGAACGAAGCAAAATGAAGCGGGCGCGCGCGCGCGCGCTCGTTCGGGGGCTTCAACAGTGCTCATCAGTTTTGCCTTGGCTTCCGAAGAGCGCGGACGAATAAGAGTTGCCTGCTATAAATCTATTTTAAAACTAACTGAACTGAATTAAGTATTTGTCACACAGCTGGAAAAGCGCCATAATATTGTTCTGGTTGAATTTGTGGCTGCGGTAGCTAGCGCGGTGTTCCGTCGATGTACCATTTTCTCGCCCAGCATCACCATCATCGTAACAATCGGCTGGACCAGCGGCAGGAAACGACAGACAATATTGCTACAGTTGCCGGGAAAATCATCATAATCAACAGCGGCACCATCATTATTTGTGTTATCGTTACGATGAATATCTTCAACGCTACGGTGTAAGAGTAAAAATAACGGCGACATTGGCTGACTGATTGTTCATTCGTTAACGGTGCGTTAACGCCGCAATCAGGTTTTATTTCTTGTCGTTTTGCTAAAACCTGCCAGTTTTGCCAAGCTGTGTCCAAACAAGGCAAGAGAACTCCCTCGTTCTTATTCCTTACGTGTATATATTTTAAATCGGCAACAAAGTTTCGTCCATGAAATAATTTCAGTAGTTAAACACGGGCTAGGCTTTCCTTGAAGTTTTTACTGTAGTTGCGGTAAGTTGCGTTGTAATTGTCCGCACCCGATGCTGTTTTTTGGTTCGTCGATAACTTGTGTCCAAATTTGCGTTGAGGTTACGACTAATTAATAAAGAGGAAAACGCACTATGGGAAGGCAAAACGTTGGCGTGGAGTGGTGACGGAACTGTGAGGAACTATGAATAATAGCAAAAGTTATTTTGGTTCGGAGGCTTCGTCCGATATGATTGGTACTTTCAAAGAAAAATAATGAAACCTAAGAAAAAGCAGATTTCGAGTGATAAGCATTGGTTTGCTAGTGATCCTACGAAAATGTGCTGGATGAAAACATGCCACGCCTTGAAAGACCTGTCTGCTGCGTTTACAAACGGCCCATACGTAAAACAACAACCTTGCAAGAAAGAAATAAGGATATCATCGAGAGTAAAGCGTGCAGTAGCATGCAGTCAAACAACGCATATATGGTTTATACTTGGTAAGTGTTACCATTTTTAAATACCCCTTCGGAAATGCATCGTAGGCAAAAAAAAAACTGTAAAAACTGTAGGCAAGAAAGACTGAAACTGTTATGCGTGTAACCTCAACATAACATTTTCGGGTATTGTAATAATGCCCAATCAATTGTGAAAGTGATTCTCACGATATTATAGTAACGAAGGACTGCGTACAATGTAGCTGATCCGTAGCGAGAATTTTGCCTGAAGTCATAGCAAATAGCTATAAAGGAACCGATCATAAAGGGCGGCTATGGAGTTTACCTGGCCTTCTGATGGGAGTTTGTCTGCTAATGCCTCTACTGAAACTTACTATCCGTATTATGAAACTATAAATATACTATAGAAAATCCGAACGTAGAGACACTTCGTTTTGTGCTGGAAGCCAACCGCGTGATGGAGTGCTTAGCGGCGATACTGGACGTAAAACATGAGACACAGAGACCTTATGGAATATCAACACATCAGTTCACGACTTGTTTTCAAATTTCTTTCAGTCGACAGGTCAAAACTTGTTGCGGTCACTGCAAACCGGTTATTCAGTAGAACCATATATTCTTAAGAACGCATGTCGCATCTTCCGCTAAACCCTCTATTGTAAATATGATTATAGACCGTGTGTCACAGCCTGCGACCTGACTAATGCCGGCTGAAGCTTATTCAACTCAATTAATGTTCTCGAAAAAAGGCCGTTTGGCTTCGCCGCGTTTCGGTATAATGATTAAATTTGATGTAGACGATGATGGCATCGATAATGTCACTTTTTGATATTAGACGGTGACCTTCGACTACTACAAATAACCGAGGGACATTGTAATTGGAATAAAGGAAATTGTAACAAGTTGTAAATTTAAAAAAATAGCCAATGTAAAAGTGAAAAGTGAACAGGACATTAAGTAGAAAGCTTCGATGTTGTTTTCCCCTTGGATATGAAATGAACTACTGTCTCCACTACCGCTGTTAAAGGATAGGTACTAACAAATATGATGCGTTTTAGTCGTAAACGGCGCACTAGTATCACGCCTGATATTTAGCAGAGTGCACAGCTTTCTATTTAGACTTCAATGTCACAATACACACTTCATAGATAATCAGATTGCGTGTGGAAGAAAGGTAGGTGACTTCGAGGAAAAGCGGCTGCCACCTACACGTTCCACGGTCGCACGCGTGTTCTAGCCAAAGGCCTTATCTATGCGCGTCGTAACATAAAACTATTTTTAGATTCAAATCAGACTCTTGTCACAACGTCTCGACCAACGCGTTATACCTACTTGGCATTCAACTCGACAAGCGGACTCATACAGCAAACCCTGTCAACTCTGTACCTATCCTGTGTGCCTACGAAACACTGTGTATTGTACCAGGTCGATCTTCAACTTAGAAAGTTAGCCGAGAGTAACGTGTAAACGTGCCTCCTTTACCTAGGAGTAACCACCTGTAATACTTGCAAAATTTGGTACGGTCATATATCTATTGACTCCGTATTGACTAAAAAAAAATGCTATACTCAAAATACGTTTATTTCTTTGTTTTGGTTGGCTTTGATAACGTAGCCATCTGTGACAAGCGTATATTTGTTCACGAATACCTCATTGCAATCCGCCCGGTTTGCACAAGGTTGCATTACACAAAGGACTATCCTCTGTCTGGTCAACTGCTGAGCTTTCTTGCTACCTATAATTACATACTTCTGTAGAAAATTTCATGATGTTTACTTACAGGACTGCCGCAAATTTCTATTTCAGCTAGAACCAACTTCACAAACCCCTGTTGAACCTTCGCTGTAAGGACGGAAGCGACCCAGTTAATTATTTAGGACCTATCAGCCGAATTGTATAGAACTGAGATCCTCGCGTTGTCGTATCGATATAACCAAACGGTTACTGTGGTATTATACACTGCCCAAAAAAAAAATTTGATAATTACAACAAGTAAATATATTGCGTAACACAATAGATATAGTAAAGACCCAGATCGAGGTAACTGTCTATGTCGCCAAATTAAACTTGCATAATACCGGATTTTTGTAAAATTTAATTTGATAGAGTCTAAAATGTTGCAGGAAGCTAGCATTGCATAGTAGATTTTCCGTAACGACCGTTGACGCAGAATAAACTTCGATGACAGAAACTCCTAATCACTATAAAGCATTTGTCAGGGTTTGAGTTCGCACCTAACGCGTATTTGAATATGGAGCTCGATTCCACACGTTTCCCTTGCAAACCAGAGGGAAAAAGCCGTCATGAATAACACATTTCTATCCATTAGACGAAATATCTTGAATGAACCGCATTGCTTGCCTAGATTGAGAGGGGTCAAATATTATTAACGTCCTACGACACAAATTATAGCAACATAAACATTTCTTTCAGTCACCGGGATATTCGAACCTTGAATTCAGTTGATTCATTGTGCCTATCTCGATAAAATGTAGCAGCATCAAATCGAGTACTACAATTGTTAACAATTACCATTCGTTGCGCGATGAAGCTAGCTCAAAAGTGATTGAGCATATACAATAGTTGCCCACCCGTTACGTAGCAACAAAAGAGGGTCCTGCGTGCTTTAGCTCGGAGCCGAGAGCTCTTTTCAGTGCCCCTTCCTGTGATCAAATTTATACTTGGGACAGTCGACGTAGCGGAAATGTGACCAGGTTACTGCAAACGTTGCTATTTATAGCCTGCCTGGCATTTGCTATGAGGAGATAATTAGCTCTAATGAGATTGCGAACATTAAACAAAGAATGCTATATGTTAACCAACTACAACGCTATTTTATCGTTTTCGTTGATCGGTCCATGTATAACTATATACAAAAACAGAAATACATATATTTGACGATTTTACCGTTACGACGAACGCAATTACGATGATTGAAAACAGCTTCGATACTTTAATGCGTCTAAATTTTATCCATGATCAAAAGTTTGACATAATATTTGTATACTGGCAATTCTGAAGTCCTTCTGATTGTGACACAATGACATACATACCATTGAATCTATGATATTAACAAATAAGGACAATTTCAAAACGATTACCGGTTAGGTCTGTATGCTGATTAATACTCGTACAGGTATATATTCAACAACTGGATAGGCACATATCTCAAAATGCGAAGTCCTTGATTTCACGTTCCTTCAACCGAACCAGTGCACGTAGCGAACATTATAAAAATCGGCCTACGTGAATGTTTGTTAATTAGTTATAACTAGAAAGTGCAAATCCTCGTTTCCTTGGGCGTTTCAGTCGGTGACTCCGGCTAATTGATAACGAACCATTAGCGCATCTGTGCGATGATACGGAGTTAAAACAAAGCCTAGTAAAGCGTAGACGCCGGTGAGTGTTTTAAGAGATCGTTAGAGATAATAACACTGTCACTGCTGTATTCTTGTGGGCGATATGCACTACCATCTGCTACACCATTTTGGCGGCGTTAAAATTCACGACTAATGACAACCAGACGAAACTACTTTTGCCTTAGCTAGTTAGGTTATTGGCGGACCCAGCTAGGTCACTGACCGAACGATATGTCCGTTAGCGGTTTACGGGGGTTATGAGGTAAAGGCAGCGAGCTCGGGACGGCTGATGCCGTGCTAAACAGGTTCTGACATTCGTTTATTTAACACGAGCACCAAAAACATCTGTACAGGCAAAGAATTCTGATAGAGTCATGACGCGGGTCGATTTGTACAATTGATTACAGCCAGCAGCTTAGAACATTCCAAATTAGGAAGTAGGTTTCAAGGAAATAGCTTTTGATACGATCGAATTAAAATAGAAGTTGTCCCATAACTCTGTGCAGCTACAACTATTTCTCAGCTAAACGACGATGAAATAGGGAATCGTAATAGATCGCCGTAGCAGACAACACAAATATTTGCCACATATGCTATTATAATACGGAGGATGCCATTTAAAAACAAATTACCCACAGAGAAAATATGAGAAATTCTATCTAGGCATTTTGATGAATGTACATTCAAAAAGCTGTTACATTCAAATCTGTATGAGTTAATCTGATAGGCTAGCTAATGGGTTAGAATATAACAGAACGCTGCTTGACGTAATATTTTCGAATAGTAGGCAGTGTTCAACGGCCCGCGTCAACTCGCTCACGGTCGGTCATGTCAAATGGCTTAATGATGAACCCCCTATGATTTCGCCTGCTCGTCAACCCCTACAAGTAGTTGCTTGATACACTGTTCCAGTGGCCATTAGTCGGACCGAACCTCATGTTGCCATCAGCAGTTCGTGTGGTAGACTAAGCTGTTAGAGCAGCAATGCGGTGTGAGGATATGGTCGCTAGGGCTGGTGCAGTGGGGGGTCTGCATGTACGTAGTTGGAGCGTAGTCGTCATAGGCTAGCTAATACACTTTACTTCGATCTAACGATTTCTCAATTTGAAATAGTAAAGGTTAACCAGTGAGGTTGGCCTGTGTTAATACTGTTTGGGCTGACCTGTACACACAATGCGAAACGTAATACGTATAGAGATTAGTGAACGGGTATCATTAGGTTGTATTAGCATAGTAGTACGTTATATTACAGAAATTGAATGTATAGTGGTTGGTTATTTGTCTTTTCGTCTTTATTTCACTTAGATGGGTAAGTAACTAGCGTGTAGACTGGCCGACAGTTACGGCAAGAAACGTAATTCATACTATTTTTTTGTTAGCGTTAGAATGTAGTTACAGATTGGCAATCTACGGGGTTCACTGATAACATGTATTCTCTACTGAGGTGTGTATCTGCACTTCAAACCTGGCACAAAGTTGGTGACTCATCGATAAATAGGAATATGGAACCCTCCTCAACATTGTTGGCAGGGGTCACCACGCACAACGGGTCGCTCGTCCAGCGATAAGAATTGCGCTCTGTGCCTGTATTCTGTTAGCTTCTAGGTAGTCTCTTTACATTTCTGTTTGCTCACCGGTTTAATAGCGCGCCTTCCCTTCCCTTTTGAGAAATCATGCTAAACACCCACCTCAGTAAGTACCAGTTGTTCGATAAACCAGTCTGAGAGCAGATAACCTGCGAGGGAGCCCTCAAACGAGCCATAGAAAATATTGGGGAGGTCCTTTAAAATATCGACTAGACATCTTTACGCTAGCTCGCCTATGCTCCGACATAATGACCAAAAGCAGCAAACTGATGAAAAGCTGGCTTTAGTCCGGCATTCTATTCTACATTAGTGAAACTCGTAGATCATTCAGGACAAGCTCCGCAGGAGCCTCCAATTAGGTTAAGATGAAAAAAACGTGAGCATCAGTCCTTTTGATTTCTTGACGAAAAGTAGTGGCCATTTTAAATTTTCTGTCTATAATCGAAATAAAGTTGGGTCTTTCGTTTCTGTGAACAAAGAGTCTCATGCAGAAGAAGTTTCAAATTAATTCTGTGACTGGAGTTCTCCCGCTTTTGATTTATCACCGCGCCAAATCAAATGTACAGTGATTTTGTATGAATGCTTTCAGAAGCACAGATAAGAATTTCGCGAACCAAGATCTTTCGTCTCGCGTTACCCTAAATTGTCTTAAATTATTGGAATTACGTAAAGTCAACCTTCTACTGTTCTAATCATTGCGGAAGTGAGATTTAATCGGGTTCTTTTACGTGTATACTTAAAGCAGGTAGCCATGAAGTAATCGCGAATAGACTAGCTTACGTATAAGCGATGGCGTTACAAACAAACGCATGTCGATTACACCTTAGGACCTCAGCTAGATTTGGGCGTATATATTGGCTCAAACACGGGCCGGTCGATGGGGCCCCCTGCAGCTATTGGACCGCACGTGATGGCACCACGTGACGCATCACAAGCAGAATCGCACGCAATAGCTGAAAGGTCGATGACGATTCTTCGATTACATGTCCCTCTGTTTTTGTCCGTTGGGGGACTCAAGCGATTGCCCTCGCGAGGGCACCCGTTAACACACTGTATCAGGCGAAAGTAGAGGAGACGAAGAGCGATCAGTTCTTTTGTTGAATAACTAGTGCAACGCAGTACGAACGAGAAACTGTGGGAAATAAAATTACCAAGAGATGGTTTTCGACACTTTAATCTCGATTCTTGAAACCTTTGCACCAATCACGAGTTATGCTTTAGCTCGAAGCCCTCTTGCCTAGTGTTTTCATTAATTTTCGATGAATTTCCGCTGTGGCCTTCGAAAAACAAAAATTAGACCATTAAGCTTCTAGACTTAAATTTAGTTTTTTTTTTCTGGATGTATTTCTTCTCGACTTTTTTAACTTATAAGTTTGTAAAAAATTAAAGTACGTACCAGTCAAATTTTCATCTGCTAGCGGCCCATAATTAAAAAAATTATTCAATTTCAATGTCCGCTGTCTTTGCTTGATAGTTAGCTGAAGATTAATTAATTGTATCGCACTCATATGGGCCTTTTCATTAAAAATCTTTGATGAATATGTTGGTGTGATCTTTCCTTCCGTGCCAAGAACTAATTTTGGCTTGCATAATCCCGCTCTGTCCCAAATATATATACTAGATGTCCGAAAATATATATACACTGTAATTTAATTGGACCATTATTTTTTTTTATGGTAAAATGACAAGTGCCTATCATTTGATTTACTGTAAGAATCCAATATATCACGCATTCCATCCCAGTGAAAATGGCGAAATTTATTTTCAGCAAAACGGACCGCCTGCACACCGTTGTCGTAATATGGTGGCATATTCTGATAAGAACCTTTTAAATAAATGAGTCGGACTCAAAAATTAACCCGCTTACCCTAGACCTGATGCGAATGGGCTTTCTCTTGTGTAGGCAGCTTAAAAATGAAGTCTTAACTAGAGAATCGACAATAATAGATGGTATTTGACGAAATTTATAAACAGTCAGCAGTATATATAGACTATTTTGCAATTTAAATACGAATGATATGTAAGTAACCGTAAAATTTCCATCATTCAAATTACGTATATATTTTTGCGACATGCTATGTATGTATAGAATGGCACTCAAATTTGGCCAAACCTTGGTGAGCTGGTAATTGTAACGGGTGTACTTTTTATATCTGATACTACGACCAATCTTTTCTCGAATGCAACAGCGAACTCAGCATGGCAAAAAACTTCACGGCACATCGTTCTCAGAACTTCCACAACAATCAACTACTGTCCGATGTGTTCACGCGAAATCATCACCCTAATAGCATAAAAATAAAGTAAAAAATTATAAATCTGCCCAGCTTTCACGCGGCTTTTGAGATGGCCAAGTATGATTTCCAGGAAACAAACCGGAAGATCCACAATAGGGTTTAGATTTTAGGAGCTCAGAAATTCATTGAAAAGGTCGAAGAAGCCATGTATTTCATATAGAAATGAACGGTCCTTTGAAAAAAAAAGAATATTTTGCTGGAATTTTTTTGTACGCAGCCACAGTTCAACGAGTTGATATCTATCGATACCGATTGACGCACGGTTATTATTTAAAATTATTTATATATTAAAAACGAATATATTGAACTGCTAGTAAGTGGTTTAGGCCTTGGATCGAAAATCTTATTGCAGCGGTGAATAATGTTTACATTGAACCAGCATGCTTGCTAATAATGAGATTTCTAAAGTTCACTGTAATATCTGTTTAAGTTCACGTGCAGTCTTGGAAACAATGTGTAAGAGGAAAGAAGATTTACATGCTGCACCATATATATATGCTTCAATGAAAAACTATTGAATTAAATAAGTCTAATACGTTTAGTATCCTTGACTGGAAGCTTGTCCGCGCCAAAATTATAAGTATATGATTTACGCAAGCATCATACGCTACGCTGATTTTATGTCAAAGCATCACCACTGTTCCTCTTAAAATGCTCGATTGACAGTAACATTAACAGTGACATGGTCAAACAAAAAAATAGTTGAGAAGAAATATTCGTAACAAAAAATTTTTTATAAATATAATTGTATGAGAAATAAGTTTAATGCATCGACGAGGCGCTATCGACTAGAATTTATCCAATGCAATAATTTAGGGCATGAGGTATAATCGCGACGTGAACGTTTTTAAGTTTTTTATATTGATTATAGCATCCCGCTAATTTTTCGTTGATGCTCGGTTTTTTTTCTATTTTTGTTGCATCGCTTACTTATTGGGGACTAAAGTTTTTAAACGCTCTCTTGTACTGTTATACGGTGACGTGCACACCTCTAAAATGGTCACATATATTAAGATAGCGAATGTAGTCCCTTTTAAGCTTTATTATTGATTGGAATAATTTTTAGACGTCCTCAGAGGGCTTTCGCCGTAATATGTTTTCAACGTAGGCTTTTAACGGTAACTACACTTAGATCTTTAAAGTTGTGCAGGTTCAGCCACCAGCTCATAAAATTCGAAACTTCAGTATTCTAGGTTACAAAAGTGGGTTCTAATCTGACGTAACTGATTGTATGAATGGATTGAAAGCCTTTTAGTGTTACAATCTGTGTCCGGAAGGGAAAATCGAGCTAACAGAGTCGGCTCTAAATAGAAATTTCAAGCTGTCCATTCATTTGTCATTGAGACAATATGCTGCTAGTGAGGATACTTAATACCAACATAATAAGTGAAATCAAACAGCCTGTGCCTCGCAGTTAGCAACGCCAATATCGTCAATGTTTTTGGTTAGGCTTTATCAAAGTTCATTCGTTCGTGATGCCTTCCCTTTGTTTCACAGGTCATGAGTTGAAATCGTCGTTCCGTGACAATGGTAAACCAAACATATCTATGGAAAAAATATTACCATAAAAATTAAGATTGTTCACTGTTATCTTTAAACAATAATAAAAATTACTATAACACTTATTATTCAGATCCCAATCACAGCTTCGTGGACTACAAAAAAACCTTGGCATTGTAATAGCTCGAGGACTTTGTGTGGAGGAAATCGTTCGCTTTTACTTGCGACAAAGCTGGAATTATCGCATATCTCCTCTTCTGTATTCCGTTGTGTAACTGGCAATTCAGTTCTAGGGCTAGTAGCGCTAGCAGTAGCAACTATCTACCAATAAGACGATAATATCAACGAAGCTTACAGCAGGGTTTCGTTAGTATGGCGGAAGCGCTTTCAAATTTCAAACAGGCCCGCTATTGTTTCCGTCGCTACGAGAATGCCATGAGTCCGAAGCTGTCGCTCCACCTGTGTTGTAATCCCCTGATCGGCATAATTTTCATAGCTCCTCCTCTCCATCGGTGCGCGCCGCCCTCTTTACAAAATAGATGTATCCACCTGTAGGATACAGGAGCCAGTGTTATTTCATCATCTAAACGTGCCAGCTAGCTGCAACTTATTTGAGGTGAAAATTAGAATTCTCTCCAGCAATATGTAATCGGCCGCGGTTTCCGTCTCTCTCTCTCTCTCTCTCTCTCTCCATCTCTCTCTCTCTCTCTCCCCTCTCTCTTGCGTGCGCACGGCCCCTCTTCTACCGACGCTCTAATCAGTTGTAGCATTTAGAATACAATAAATGTACCCCAACTATGTGATTAGGGACGTTTTTTTTGTGGCTTGTTTGCTAACGGCTAGACAAAACATT
The DNA here is from genome assembly GCF_002532875.2 of Varroa jacobsoni. Lineage (NCBI taxonomy): Eukaryota > Metazoa > Arthropoda > Arachnida > Mesostigmata > Varroidae > Varroa > Varroa jacobsoni. Next base: position 36,553 of record NW_019213647.1, read on the forward strand.
TTATAGAAACCTCTGAATGGCTATGCACACAGGTATGCCTATATTATAAGCATTACGTTTGTGTCGACGATTACCTTCGATTATCGCAGATTACTCAGAGTTTTCTTTTTGCTCACAGATTTTTCTCCATTCGGATTCCAAATCAAATACTTGATACATTACATAGTAGACGTGTTTAAGTTCCATTTCGAAGTTTGCTGCTAATTGTTAGCGTAAACATATTGGCCGTTTCGGTTATAGCTATTTTGAAATATACTACAGTTAGCTCGTTGCAAAGATAATTTCAGCGCGGATAGAAGTAGCTGGGGATATGAATAAAGTTGAAAATATGACCAAATACGCATGAGCATGTCCGAATTGTCATTTAATAGTAGTGAGATAAGAACAAGAGTTATGGCTTCTTGGTCAACGATGCATTTTCATATCACGCGCTTAATACACTTATATTTCGCACGCTCAACAGCTCCAATGTGGCATTTATAGAAGGCCTCCAGATATTACACCTATAATGGTACAAGTTAATGGAACTCAGCAATGGAATATTGCCAAACCTAGGCCCAAGCGTATGCGGGCAGTCGTGAGTTATAGTCAAAGTCCCTTAGTACTAGGTACCGAAAATGTAACGGAATAATGTGGGGACGTCCAAAGTAGGTTGATACAATATCATTCAAGCTATTCGGGTTCTACTAGAAAGAAAAAACAAAAACTTAGAGCGGTCATTGATTAAGCTCAGTAGAACAGTTAAAAGAATCACGAATAATATTTGGAAGCATATTATAAGCTTCTATATAGCAATGAAAAATGCTTGTTATATAGATTAATGTAACTTAAACAACTCTTCCGAACGCTATAATGATTTCCGATGAAAGTTTGTTGGTATTAAAAAAGTCAACGAAATCCTAATTGGCGTAGAGGGTGAGCCAATCGAATGTATAGTGTACACAAAACGTTCTAGATAACGCTGAATAGAAATTACCAAGTTGAGTTTATGAAGAATATCTATTCCCTTAGTTAGGTAAGAAAGAGACGGGAATTGACTTACTATCCTATATTATGGTTAGACAGGCTCAAAATACTATATTTCTAATTTCAGTATATTAGTAGAACAACGAAACTTGAAACAAAAAGCATGAAATCGTAGTAATTAAAATCGATCAATTCGTAAGAGCTTTATTTAGGACCTTGGTAACAGGTAGGGGCGATTGTAACAGAGCTAAAGTACGTATTTATCAAACGGAATTATTAGCATCGCGCGGATCCTAGCATTCATGATTCTTCTACGTATTCTTTTTTCGATTGGACCTGGGGCATTACGTGATCAGCCCATACGTAAATAACGCAGCTTACTACAAGCAACCAAAATCACAATTGTCTATTAATTTATGATAGCTATGATAACTGTGGGTAAAAGAATTGTTAAGCAGTAAAACCCTTAATTGGACGAAGGAGGTTCGTTCAAACCCTGAAAATAACCGAGCATTGATCAGAGTGAGTCAACAGATTTTGCCTATGAATATTGTGAAATCAATATATTTCATAACTATTTATACTTTACAGAGATTTTCAACATCGATATATTATACCAATCTGGCGCTACCCGGTCCGCGACCGATTTTTTTATGCGAAAAACAAATTAGTGTAAGATAACTAGAAGTAAAAACTTGAGTAGTATCTTTACGATGCTATACTAGCCCTTATGCAAAGCTCAGAATCGAGACTGCAGATCAACTAGTTCATCCCCCCATGTGTGCTTACTAAAACTAGATGCACGCAAGGTGGTTTAGGTTCAAAATTAGGCGTAGACACGCGTGTTATTTCGTTCATCTCGTGCTGGGGGCCGGCTGCCTCAAGTAACGCTTAACGATGTAAAACCCAACGCATTCAGTAATTAGTAAATCGAATCGTCTGCTGCCCTTTATCACATAATATCTTTACACATAATACAATTTGAAGTTGACTGCCATGTCTAGCGATTGGGGACGGACAGGGAAGATCAGAGTCAAGTGAGATCTGCTGTGATTATGTTGTGTCGACAGATCGTGAAGCCATTCCTCGAATCCAACTCAGTCGAATATTCCTGATTAGGAATTACTGTAGTATTTTCTAAAATTGGATAATATTTATTTTATAAATCATAGAGTGCATATACGATAGGACGCTCACGTCTTAACGTATCAAGCTAGTTGACCGTATTCTGCATAGCTGACATCTATCACAAATGCTCTTTTTGTGATTTTTAAATCGATACAAATGAGCGTACCCTGATATGAGCGTCTAGAGCGATGGCCTGCAACCGATAGGCACCGAACCGCTTCGAACAATGAAAGTGCAATATCAAACTTCTATTTTTACCTTCACGCAATATTGCTCACACGACAGCATTCGTCTGCATTGTACCTTTACGATTTTCGTTTTGTTTTTTGTTTTATATGTGGTAATCACGCTCAACAATAATCCTTTATATATTCTAGTGATCGGGCAATTTTTGTTTTGACTGATTAGTTAGTAAACTGTTTACCGCTTTGTCTCAGGGGTCTGAGGACGTGGAACGTACAATAATCAGACAGCGGAACTAGCACTGCTGGGTTGGTAGTTCGTTCCAGCCAATAGGCTCAAGGTGTTCGGAACGTTTTTCTAGAACTGGAGCCGCGAGTTAAAAATTTATTCAGCATATTTTTTTGTCTACACTGTAATCGGCATATTCGATGCTGTTTTCTCTTCAATTGCGGATAGTAATCATAATGTTGGGTTTGCTTAATTGAGCGCTATCCAGTTGATCAGGTAAATAAAAGTAGATATGTATGGGATGATCGGGGTTTTGTTTGTCCGCTCTGTGAATAACCGATCATACACTAACCAAGTAAGAAGTTGCAACGGAATTTTTCCTGCGATTTACCAACATCGATTAGCGTTTTCACCACGAACGAATGGCGCGCCTGTCTGAAGTTACAGAAGATAACTAGTGGAAGGTTTATGAGGCATTTGCGGCTCAGTTCCACAGTGAACGCAAATACGTTCTGAACAAAACGAAACGAAAAGAGCGAGTCGGTATCATTTTCGATGTAATACAATAGATATTAGGATGAAGAGCTTTCAGATACACGCCTCTCTGGCCTTAGGCAAGAAAACTAGATTCTAAGCCAATTTTTCTATCGAACTTTTTGTAACTACGCATTTGCAATATTAATCCTGCGATTTAGCACAGTTGAAGATTTTATAATTCACGATCGGCTAATCTTCGATTGTGAATTATAAAATCTAGATCATCATCTAAGAGACAGACTATTCGAACGGTACTGTGCAATCGAGCCGATGGGTGGATGCCCTGAGATGAGTTTATTTTCAAGTATAGGCTGAGGTAGTAAAATACCCTGAAATAGCTTGAAACTAATATATATCTATA